>NW_021680894.1:101065-102162 GCF_001412515.2 Diachasma alloeum | reverse complement strand
GCGAAGGTTTCTTGATGTTTTCCTAATATTTCGGTTCTTTCTAGGAGTTCATCGATTTCCTCTACCTTTTGGGGTAGTATATGGAGGTGAGCTGGTTCCTCGGTGGTGTTGATGGGGAAGAGACAGGCTTTCCCCTCCCTAATGCTGACCATACTCTCACCTAGATAGACGCCTAGTTTTGTGGAGATTTGTGGTAGATACCCGACTGATAATTCTGGTATTCTGGATGGGGATTTGGATGGCCATTCTTGCTCTTGGAGGGATGACGGTTGACACATGGAGTTTCTCGTAGTTATACTAATTTACCGGCAGGTTAGGCCTCTTGAGAGTGGTAATATTCCTTTGCTGATACCGTATGTCCACCTTTTCTTGAATTAAAAATTCTAACCCAAGTAATCCGCTTCCTTCGACAGGTAGTTTATGATCTACGATGTGGAATGGTACGAGAGAGCCAAAGATTTTTAGGTGAACTAGACCGCATGTTGGCAATGCATTCTCCGTTACTCCAAGTAGATAAGGTATCTTAGGAGGTTCGATTCTTACGTCGGGTTTGATGACTCTCCTCTCGATAAGGTTGATGTCAGCTCCGGTGTCGATGAGAAATCGATGTCGATTTCCGATGAGGTTTTTCACCTTCAGGTTTATCCTTGGGCCACCCCCGCTGAGGGCAATTCGGCAAGGTTTTCCTCTCGTTGGACAATTGGGGAGGCAGAAATGCATAGGTTTCAATGGGGCGATGTTGAAGCTAATGTTGTTTGTGTTGAAGGAGATGTGGGCTTTCAACTCATTCAACATTTCATCCCCGATGATGGCTCCATATCCGCCTGGCTGGTGAGGAATCACGTGGAATTTTATTTGAACTTCAGGATGCACCGCGAGGCGAACTACTCCGAGGGAGTTCAAGACGTGATTGGACAGTCCAACGATTCCGATTGTTTCTGTGGTATCGATGAGGGCGTTTTCTACCAATGACTGGAACGATATTAGGTTTATGGAAGCTCCGGTATCGATTAATGCATTCACACCTGGGGAGATGACATTTGGTCCTCGAAAGATGATCTGAGGACCCCCGGTAACTCTACACAGTATGGGTTTTA
>NW_021680894.1:99726-101040 GCF_001412515.2 Diachasma alloeum | reverse complement strand
GCCCCCGCTGAGTGCAATTCGGCAAGGTTTTCCTCTCGTTGGACAATTGGGGAGGCAGAAATGTATAGGTTTCAATGGGGCGATGTTGAAGCTAATGTTGTTTGTGTTGAAGGAGATGTGGGCTTTCAACTCATTCAACATTTCATCCACGATGATGGCCTCATATCCGCCTGGCTGGTGAGGAATCACGTGGAATTTTATTTGAATTTCGGGATGCACCGCGAGGCGAACTACTCCGAGGGAGTTCAGGACGTGATTGGACAATCCAACGATTCCGATCGTTTCTGTGGTATCGATGAGGGCGTTTTCTACCAATGACTGGAACGATATTAGGTTTATGGAAGCTCCGGTATCGATTAATGCATTCACACCTGGGGAGATGACATTTGGTCCTCGAAAGATGATCTGAGGACCCCCGGTAACTCTACACAGTATGGGTTTTACTGTCTGGGATGCATGCTCGACATCGTGTGGAGTGAGTGCTGGTTTTGGCCGCTCGTCATCGCACTCAATTGGCGAGCAACAATCTCGTTTAAAGTCTCCTTTGGAATTGTTCCCTCTGTGGATGGCCTGGCTCTGTTCTGCTGAGTTCTCGTGGGACTCCGTAGGGTATTTCTCCCTTCTCGTTCTCTTGAGGGAGGCCTAGAGAGTGGTCTGGAGTCTGACGATGGACGATTCTGAGTCTGCAGGTTATTCAAACTCGTCGCAAGCTGTTGGAGTGAGGCTGTGGTCTGCTGCAGCATACTTTTGATCTCGTCCATATCGGAAAGGTTCTGTTTAGGTTTGAAGGGGGCTGCATGAGGACGTTGGTTGGCTGCCAATATGTTAGCGAGGGCTAGAATCTGATCCGTGGTAGGGTTTTCTGCAGTTCCCGCTGGTTCCTCATAGTCGGATTCATCCTCGTCGTTCAGAGTTTGACCGTAGGCGATGACGGGATTAAAGCTGCGCGAAGGGGGTTCACCAGGATGAGCTGTGTGTCCTGGTATAGATCTGTCTCTTATACACATCTAGATGTGTATAAGAGACAGCTGTTGGAGTGAGGCTGTGGTCTGCTGCAGCATACTTTTGATCTCGTCCATATGGGAAAGGTTCTGTTTAGGTTTGAAGGGGGCTGCGTGAGGACGTTGGTTGGCTGCCAATATGTTAGCGAGGGCTAGAATCTGATCCGTGGTAGCGTTTTCTGCAGTTCCCGCTGGTTCTTCATAGTCGGATTCATCCTCGTCGTTCGGAGTTTGACCGTAGGCGATGACGGGGTTAAAGCTGCGCGAAGGGGGTTCACCAGGATGAGCTGTGTGTCCTGGTATAGATGGAGGT
>NW_021680894.1:36059-99686 GCF_001412515.2 Diachasma alloeum | reverse complement strand
TCTGCTTTAGGAATGGAGGCAAGATTTGATCTCAACGCATACTCAAATTCGTCCAGAGAGCAGTGCTCATTTATACCGGAGAATATGGGAATGCTGTTTGCAATGTCTCGGGCTTTGACATATTCTTCGTAACTAGACACGGTTTGATCAGCGTCACCCGAATCTCCGGAGTAACTGATATTAACGAAGGACGGATTCGCTATTTTATGAAGATAATTTAATTAGTTGATAATTTGAATAATTTCAAATTTTGGGATTAAGTTAATTTGGATTAAGATTCTATGTGATTTTTTCCAATAAATTGGGAAAAGAAAACAAAATTTCTCTTATAATTANGAAATCGTACCCAGACTGAACTGGACCAGTGCTGCCAATCGCTCCAAGAACGATTCCAGGGGTTCATTTTTAATTTTCAACAGACCGCGTATTCTATTCACATAATACGTTAAGTCGTATTGACCTCTAAATCTCTTGATCAGGTGAGTAAGAATAGTTTCTACAGAAAAGAGGGGTTTNGAGTTTACAAATTTTGGTACTCACAATTCGGTCTGTTATTTATAAATTATTCGATGTACTTGTAGATCCTTGGGTAAATCCGTAATTTCCTCACCAGCAATTAGTCGCGCTAAAGGCTATTATGGATACTTTCACGGAAACACTTTCTTCTACTCGTTGATATTTTAATGAATTTTTGGCTGTTGAAGTTGAAGATTTTTAAGAGTTTGGTTGAGACTGTCCCCAACGCGTTACAATAAACGAATTCCTTATTTGCAAGAAAAGTCACCACTCTCGGTTAAAGAAATTTTATTCCCGGATAATTTCAATTGTTCGTAACTTACTATTAATTCGGTACTATCCCGTGTGATCAAAGGAAGGAATGAAAAACCGGACCGATTTAATGAACTATTTCCACCAGAATTGTTACTGCTCCGTCGCTGCTTCAAGACTGTTTAATTTGGATTTTTCTGACATTTTTATATGAATTTTGGGGTCACTTGTCACATGGGCTCCAACGAGTCCATTTTTAATTGGTGGAAAATGTCGTATGACTTTTTCCACTCTTTTGATTTTCATGGGGAAGTAGTTCATTCGGTTTTTGGGGTCTTAATTAATCGGTTTGCAATCGTTCCTTTGCGCACGAATCTTAGTATTGGGTAATTGGGGCGTGCTGAGTGCGCCATTTCATCACTTTTGAACTCGATTCCAATGGCTTTGGAATTTTTAATCTAGTTCAAGTGCTGAAATGCACTCAATTTGACTTACAATTGTGGGTTTAGTTCTTAATTACATGTAGCTTATAGTTATGATCCTATATAAAATTTATTCTAGTCTTAAATTACTAGTATAAAATTTTTTTGGACATGACATTTCCATACGTATATTTTCTTCCCCCGAGTAAATGGATTCAACGCGGGAACAGTAGACTTGGAGAATCAAAACAATGATGTGTGGCATCTACAAATTCGCAGAAAAATGGGAGAGGAAAAAAAAACAAAGAATAAAGTTTTTCGGCAGAACATTCTGTAAAGGGGGGAGGGAAAAAAAACGACTAACGGTCATTTCTGTGATTCGATAACGAAAAAATTGAAAATTGGAATGGTTGAATTGTGACAAAAATACATCACCGTCGTTTTTGTATCCAGATCCAATTCTCATTGGGAATCATAATCCAATCACTAAATAAAAATTACAATTTTCACTCTCAAAATTAAGAAATAATTATTTAAATATGTACCATCACTTCATTCCATTCAAAAAAAAAAACGCTGAACCGTATTAATTTAATGGAAGTTATCAACGAATTCTTCGTCGCAGAAGGGAAATAAACGCATAATTATCTCACCTACCTTTGAATCTTGGCCACCCATCTCCCACGTCCCAATCCTCCAGAGATTGTTCGATAAAGTTCGGCGGCACATAATCACTCATTGTCAATTCAGGTCTAAACTTGCTTCACTTATTAAATAATTGTCACTTCAGCCCACCCTACTGTCACTGCAATTAGTACGTTGCCCGGTGAAGAAAATGTCTAAAAATCCCACTGATCCCAGAAAAGAAACGCACGCTATAGAAGTATCGTCCTTCCCATGTGGTCCCTCGCGCGAAAGTGATCTATTCTGGAAGCCTCCAACGATGGCGTTGCCGTCGCCACAGTCGTCGGATCGACGTTTTTTACTGATCCCCAGGAATTGATCCTTACCGGTAGTATATGGAACTTCATGACAGAATACAAATACTGGTGAGAAGTAAATACAATTTTCTTCTCACAGAACAGAACGGAAAACACATACTGGTGAGGAGCAAATATAATATCTCTGCATAATGCCCTCTGAATTTATTATTCACACGAATCATTTGACAATTTTTTATGACTTTTATGGACCAAATCAGTGGAAAGAGTAATAGTCAAAGGTATTCATTGCGATCCCGTGGATAGAAGATTCAATCGATCAAATATCAGATCCGAATGTCAATCAAGAGTTTTGCAAAGAGTTGGAAAATTTTTCTCCCCTTTATTATTACAAAAAAATCGTAATAAGAGAAACGCCTTTTCGTAAAAAAGGATGTTTCATTCTAGTAGAGCATCCAATGTGATTTCAGGAGCGCAGAAGAATCATGACTGTTAATAGGTAAGTAAATTTAAAAAATATTCATTCGTTTTTAATCCATGCAAATAAAATGTGTACACTGAGGCACTTAAAATGAAAGTTTATCTGAATCAAATACCAACCCAATGAAATCAGCATAACATTTACATTTGCTTTCCCTTTGAACGAGTAACAACTATTCTAACAAATGTCATTTGACCATTATTTTATGTACTTCTTTCCTCATTGTCTCCCTTTCCCAGTTAATGTTTCATATTTTGTTTTACTAGTTCCGATTGGAACAGCACTTTATAAAGCCATAGAAACCGGAGGGGGTGGCAAAATTAAAGTTTCCGTATGGCGATCTTATCAGTGCACCACAATTGTATGTGCCTTAATGGGCTGCACATCTTGAAATTTTGATTTATAAAAAAAAAAGTTGAATATTATCGGGAAAAAAAGATGAACGAAAATTCTACTTTACTGTCATAATACGGTGCCAGACTATTTCCGGCATTTGATTATTTGTCTTGACAGAAAATTAATGTTCATGTTCATAACACAAACATTCAGATTTCAATAATTCTATTCTTTGGAATTGTGAGTGATGAAATAATTTGTGGTGACTTTCCCATGAGATTGAAAATAATAGAAGTACTACCGACGGCGGTGGCTGTGTGATTGAAGTGTCGGGTTGGCATGCGGGCAATCCGTGTTCGATTCGCGGCCGGGGGGGCCAAAATTTGTGACATTCTAAATCTCACAATTTCATTGTCCAGCGGGAGTTTCGCAAGAGACTACTGTATCTGGGCAGATTTTTCCCTCAAAGATAAGGTTTTCCCTTGTCCTTCGGCAAATGCGGTACAGGGGGTTGGAGGTCGAAAAGGAACCAATCGTAAAGACCCGAAAGGGTATACGAGCAGAAATTTTTAATAAATAGAAGTAGTAATATTAAATATAAGTGAATTCAATAAAGTTAGCACCGGACTACGCCATTAATTTACCTTAGAATTAACAATTTAATTACCTGCAAAAATAAATATTTCGAGGAAGGGTTTTTTCTCTGGAAATAAATAGTATCTAATGAACTTTTGATATAACGCTGAATTCCCTGCAGAATCCTCCACCTAATCAAATAAATTTAGGGTGCTAAATCCAATACATGTATGTATTAATACATGTAATAATAATTTAAGCAGCATTATCCGGATTTTGTGAGTACTATTCTGCAGATTTTCAAATATTTTACAATATTCCCAGGCAAACCAAACAACATAAATGAATATAAGTGAACTCCGAATGATTCTGCCATGATTTGACTCATGGACATTTTAACGAGGATTTAGAGATAACATTACATCCTGAGTCTCTCCGCCATTCGTCGTTATTTCGTATTGTTACATATATCCAATATTGATGTCTTCTGTTTCTCAATTTGTTTTGTTAGTTAGAGTTCATATCAAATACTTTTAAGGTGTATATAGTTTGCGTGCATTCTTTATTATTTACCTTTAAGATGAATTTCCATCACTTATTCCTTGTTATCATTTTTTTATTTAATTGCCTATGGCTATCTCGATGTGCATGGAAACTTGCTAAAATTAGAATTGAAGAGGTTGAACGAGCCCTTGTACAGATTTGCCCCCATATTAGTATTGATGAATTCAAAAATTTAGTGCAATACATGGATTTATCATCAAATGAGAGTATTTTGCGAAGAGTATGCCAAAAATCGTCCTCAACATCAGCGACAGAAGGACCATTCCGAAACACACAAAGCGTTGTCCAGATATTTGTCGCGAAAGGTACATCAGGCCTGACAGAGAGCATACACGGAGAAAAGTAAGAGATGAGCATTTTTCACAGGAAACTAAGATTGGAGAATATCCGAATGATTGTAAAACGAGATCGCGGAAAAGAGAAATACCTGAAAGTGGTACTAATGTGGAGAAAAACTCTACATATGAAAATACTGAGCCAACAGTCAAGAGAACGGAGTCAAGAGAAATTCATGAAAACTCATGTAATGGCGACAGTCCCACTGAATGTCCCACTGAAGATAATTTATATACGGAGAGAAATTCCCCCGAGTATTCGGAGTCGACCAACGCCTATCAGGTTCATGATTCGATTGAATGGTTATTGAATTTCACTTAGGTTGTTGTAGAGTTTGATTCACTTATTTCACTCTAATCTTATCTATCTTATGAGTCTATGGTTTTTAGAAGATTTTTGGTTACAATGTGTCCATGTACTCTTTTCACGATAACGTAGTGAACAATTTGCAGTTCACCGACCGCTACGTTTCAGGATCTTCACTACGAAGGTATGCGTATTTGTGATATTATCCCGAATAACTTAAGATGACTCGCGTACGCCGGGCAGGACTGATAAACTGATTCCGGGGTAACGTTCACGAGCAGAGCTTAACGAGCCAGAGCTATTTGACGTGCCGTTTTGGCATCTAAGACGCGATTTACAATTTTAAAAGAGAGAATTGTATGGGCGAAAATGCTATTCATTTTTTTGTTGAATGCGCGGTTTTGACCATTCTCAAGGACAATGGTGGCGCGTTTGCCGAGTAAATTGAGTTCCTTTAACAGCAACTGACATCCAGTGGGCAACGAATAAATCCAACTTATTGAAAAATAAATTCATTTTATCGAATTAATTTTGAAATAAATTCCATACATGACACTCCCCCCGTGAATGCTGGAGAATTGTATTCGCCGGTCTTCATGCGCTAGAGTCGTGACTTGATTCGTTGTCCATCGTTTACAATTTTAGTTTTACGAAATTTTCCAATGTAACTGTCTATAGAGTTTATACAAAGCAAATTTTTGATTCTGATTTCATTATTAAATTCTGCTAGATTATGTGAACATTCTTGAAAGTTATGAGTTTTGTTTGTTTTCTCCTAATACTGAATTTAGGACGGATAAAGTGAATGGAATATTTATTCAAAAAAAAAAATTTAGTCACAAGTATTGTCATTTATGACATTTCATAAGTTTGGTCGTTATAAATTGGGATCTCTGAAGTTTTGATAGTATTCTTTTCCTGAACCTGCCAAGATTCATTCGAAAAGGTTGATAGTAAAAGGCTGATCTATAGTGAAAATTCTAAATGTGATTTCTATTACAATATTGCATTGGTGTGGTCATAATTTCATCGTTAGTTGTCTGTCAATTTGAAAGTTGAATGAATGGCCCTGATACACGAGTGCCAATTGCGGATAATTACAAATTTATGAGGTGTAGAAATCGAAATTTCGGACATGAAAATGAGATCAATCACATATGGATTCTCTTTAAAGATTAAAGGTTTCCATTTTTATTCATTAGTTCGAAAATTTTAAAAGAAAGACGGAGGTGTTAGGTGGATAGAAAACTTTGAAGCAACTTAGATATTATGGATGCTCGGTATGGCTAGAAATGGAGTGATCTGGAAAGGAAAATTGATTCATTGATTGACGCTGATCACTGATTACGAGCTTGTGAGTCGTTTGAGTAATGCAGGTAGTATCTGCCACGTTCATTAAATAAATTTTTTTTTTGTTTCTGAAATTTTCGATTCACAGAGCCTTCCCCCCTGTTCAGATTTTCTGACAGGCTGTTATACTCAAAATTGATTTTGTTTGAATCGAAATAAACTTACTCTCATATTCATTTTGTTTAAATGAGTTAATGTCTGCTGTGCTATATAATACTTTTGGCATGATTTTTAATGACCTTGGCAGTCGATTTTTGGTTACATCTAATCGATAATGAATATCAAATAATGTGAGACGGGAATTTATTTCCTTTTCTATTTCATTATGACCTCAGTTCAATATCAATTGTATGGGGAAAATGATATGGCTGAAGAGAGAAGTGAGTTTGACGGGCACAAAATGTCCAATAGGCTTGAATGAAATCTGCTGAGTCGGTAATTATGTGACTGATATAATCTCATGTTCGAAACCCCGACTCTACTGACTTGATTTGAATTTTACGAACGATTTTCTCTCTCCTTATCTTTAACTAAATATACTCTAATATAAATTCTTACTTCTAATAAATATAGTTGAATTCGTAAAATTTGAATAAAAAAAAATTAATAACAATAATAGGGTACAAATCTTATAGTTTAATGCTGTTCAATGGTGATCTCGGTTGTAGGATAAGATATCCTTCTGGTATAGGCAGCAGCTGGGTCCAGGATCTTCCAATGACGTCCCCCGGGTACCGGTTGAGTTGGGATATTTTCGCTGATCCTAGGAACTTCAGTTATACTCTTAAGAGTAGGTCAATGTTAGATTGATGATTCTCTGATTACTCAGGCTGCGTTCCTCTGTGGCGTTTGTTTTCAGCCTCAGATATGTGGTGTTGTGTTGTCTCTCGCCAATGTTGAATCACTTGGAGCGCATGGCCTCCAGTTGATCGTCTTGGGAGATGTTCTATGGGTTCTTTGAAGATTGGGCGCCTGACAGTATCGGATGAAAAATTTCGTATCTCAGAAATTTCTCCGTCTGTGCAAAGGTTGTGTGGATGGCTCGCTGGTTTCGTGCCTCATTCGTACGTTGTATAGAAATATCTGATAATATTAATAGCTCGTATAGCCAAATTTTTCGTTGAACAGTTCTTCACTATGATATCAAAAATTGTTGGCCTCTCACTTCACTTTCACTGGAAACTAACCCTGGATGTAGTTTCTTTTGCTCGTTATAGCAATCAGTTAAACTGATACTTGGAATCGACAGAAAACCAACCTGATTTATTTTGGCCAGCAACAAAATATGAAGAAAAGACAACTGAGAGATGGTTTGAGAAAAGATGAAGAAGAATGGAAGATTTATTGATTTTTATATACTGTCTACTATTATTATTTCGTTTTGTCTCAACTCTACTGGTTAATAGATGTTTATAGGTTTCCTAAGTAGTGTAATAAAAGAGGAGAAATTGCGAAAAGTAAGAATAGGCATAAAAAAAATTACGAATCGATTGAGACTCGAATTTTGGATAAAAGGCACATTTGTGCAGTGAGAGAGAAATTCAAAGATCTCAATACTGTAAAATGTTTGTGATATTATTCAGGAGGAATCGCGCCGATTGACCGGCAAGTGCGATTCAGGACGGTAGTCAGTGTTACGATCGATAAGTTGTTGAAACATGACCATGGCATCGTTATTCCGTTCCGTTCAGGTAATTCGTGGAAAATATAAGAGACAAAGCAGGGGTCAAAAATCCGAGATAAAGCATTCATACATGAATTTTGATTGAATAGCCATTTTTCGTACTCGAAAACATGGCATTTTGAATAAGTAATTTTGAATAAATGTACTTTACAATTTTGCTGTTCCGAAATTAGTCGATTCGTGTTTCTATTTGTTCGACTAAGTGCATATCGATTAATTTTTAGATCATTTCCATGGTTCAAACTGACCAAAAAGTTAATAGTACTTGAAATTGATTGATTGATTAGTGGATCAGGTCCTGAAGATGTCGAATCATTCTTAGGATTCCACGAAATTTTGAAAGACTGATCGAAATTTTCATTTGAAATTTTCCCGATCATTTTGTATAATTTTGAGAGCGAAATACAGTTGTTAAGCTCAGGTGATTTGATTGTTATTTCATTCTGGGATTGTTCATCGATAAAATTTTGATTATTTGGGATGGAAGTCAAGGTGACGTCCCCCCATACAACTGCGGTTAGGAAATTGAGTAATAATGGATTTTTCGAAAAATTAAAAATTTCATTATCATAGTACAACGTATTTGGGGGTATTTCAAATAGCCAATGGGATTTTTCATTTATAATGAAATCGTTATGAACTCAATTTTGAGAGCCCATTGAATTTTTCAATCGATAGCCATCGAATAAATTTTTGTGGAGTTTCAATTGTCGAATCGATGATTTACATATGAGAGAACTAGTAATTTGATTATTGAATGCAAGGAAATCCCATGAGATTTTGCAGGATGGATCGAAAATTTGAAGCAAAATTTTCTGGATCAATTTAGAAGATTGTGGCAAAATGAATAATGACTTTGGATAGAATGATTGAATAGGTATTTTGATTTTGTCTGAATCTTTTCTGTTGAGAAAATTGTTACATGTGACACTCAGAGTAGCTTCCACCCCGGTAAGTACAGTCGTGGAATTTTTGTCAGATTCATAGGGAGTAAAATTTTGGATTAGAATTTGATCATCGAAATAAATTATTTCTTGTGATAGAATGGAAAAATTGGGAAGTGACTCTTCGCTTAATATTGCATAATGTACTTGAAATACTTCTTCTTGGAGACCTTCAAAATTCTGAGGTGAAAGAGTGTGTATTTCTACGTACTTAAAAGGTGATGAAATGTTTTCACTCCAGACGAACAGAAATTGAATGTTTTCTTCTGCATTAAGATCTTTTTCATTGTCAATCGACAATTGTATTGGTGAGGAAAACTCGCGTGATACATACGAATTTTCATTTTGGGTGGAAAGACGAGATTTTACGCGCACGTCAGTGCCAACTCCAACACCATAATTAATATCACCATGATGATCGAAAGAGTGATCTTGTTTCTATCGACTTTGGTGGAAAATGTGTAATATCTCCTCGTGAACATTACGGAAAGTTTTGCCTCTGCGGAAGATCAAATGAATGGGGCATTCGCGGGGGAGGGTGAATCTCAATTTTGCAATGGAAAGACTTTTCAAAACAGATAGCTCGTATTCAAATTCGTCAGGGCTATCGCATGTCATATAGTGCTCAGAGTGGCGTACCAGTTCTTGCAAACGCAGCACAAAATCAGGCAAATTTTCACAATTACACGGGTGAAGTTCGTCAATTGAATCTACGTAAATGTCCGGGAAATAAGTCACGCCATATACTGTATTTAGATCGTTAAGGATATTATGGATAGAGTTGAGAGGCGACCGTAAATATGACCTAGCTGGATAGTCGATCTTCTCCAAAACTGCGGTAATAAATCGATGACATTTCGGATCATAGTTATTCGAAAATGTAGACACGGAAATTTGAAAATCGAAAAATTCTTGTGGAGAATTATGACATCCACTGGAATACGGAATCTTTTTGAATGAGGGATTGATTAGTTCTTTGGAATAATCAGCCATTTTGAGAATATTAATTACTAACAGAAGTAGGTGGCATTTTTTTTTGATTATTTCAATGCAATTTAATTGCTGAATAATTTTGGCTTTGCATCACATAGCGAATGAACGAAAGAGGAAAAAGAAACATGCAATGTGAGTAAGAGGAACAATGAACTCTTGAAATTACACACGTCTTCACGTTTAATGTCTTTTCACTGCGTTTAGTGTATTTTAGTTTTTGTGTAAAACGGATAAATTCTGAATAATAGCAATGCGGTATAGTTATTTCGTAGAATTTATAGTGACGAATTTTGCAAGAGACGGTAGGGAAAATTCGAAAATTGGTTTTCAATCAAAAATGAAGGACACGAAATAATTGATTAATTATTTAAATAGGTTTTCAATTTGATTGGAAGGAAAATAAAATTTTGAACAAAATTATTTCGGATAAAATTGCTCGTAAATGAGAACCTCTGAAACGCGATGAAACACGAGATGCTTCTGAGATAACGTTAATTCAATGCACGCTAAATGCTGCACGAATTTTTAATTCTGAATTTTGAGCATTTTTGTCTAAAAATTGAAACGAATGGTGGAGAAATAATTTTGTTATTTTTAATTCATTTAATAACTCTTCCAGATGATTTCCGAAAAATAATGAAATTTCTAAAGTTTGTTGGAGGTGTTAAGGAGAGAGATAATTTTAGTTTCTCATATTTCAAATGTTTTTAAAAGAGTGGGAGCTGAAGAATAGAGAGAAACGGAGAAGGGGTAGAATTTTTTCAGAAAATAGTCCGAAAACACTGGAATAGTTCGAGAAAGAAATTTACTGGGATATTTAAGAATTAGTCAATTTTCCGAGGAAATATTGTGTGAATTTTTGAATGGAAAATGAAAACATCAATTTAAGAGGAATATTGAATTTACGTTCATATTTTACATTCAAAAATGGATGAGACCTATCGAAAAATATTTCGATAATAAAAATATAAATTTTGAAGGAACTTGGAAAAATGTGGAATTTGAATTGAATTATCAAATATCAAATACACTTCAAAAAGAAAACTGAATGATAGTGCAGGTGAAGGATCCCACTTCTGACACCAATTTTACTGTGGTAACAGGAAAATAATATTCAACAAATTCAATCATAAATTAAATAAGTTCAATGAATTTTCAAGTTAACATGTTTAAAATAATTATTTTTATTTAGTAGATCCTTATACTTTGAAGCGCTAGGCGCATCTGTATAAATCATTCAGGCGTCTAATGTCGATAATTTGAGTATTTGATAATATTTGAATAGTAATAATGAATTCGGGGATTGAAATGACAAGAAAAGATTCGAATTAAACCCAATGATTAGTTTATTGCTGATACTAAAAAATTCTCATCACAGAGACAAAGAAAGAAAACGAGTGAGAGAGAGAATTCGAACGAAACTAGATTTTGAAATATCGATTGTGAGAAAATATGAAGAAAAATACAATAGGCCAAAATAAACCGATCTTTTCACCTAATTTTGTACGAACCAGTGTTTAAAATAATCCAGAATAGTTGATCAGAACAGTGGATGATTCGATTGAATGGTTTTTGAATTTCACTTAGGTTGTTGTGGAGTTTGATTCGCTTATTTCACTATAATCTTATCTATCTTATGAGTCTATGATTTTTAGTTGATTTTTGGTTACAATGTGTCCATGTATGACTCGCGTACGCCGGGCAGGACTGATAAACTGATTGCGGGGTAACGCTCATGAGCAGAGCTTAAGGACCCAGAGCTATTTGACGTGCCGTTTTGGCATCTAAGACGCCACTGATTTATACTTTTAAAAGAGAGAATTGTAAGGGCGAAAATGCTATGCATTTTCTTGTTGAATGCGCGGTTTTGACCATTCTCAAGGACAATGGTGGCGCGTTTGCCGAGTAAATTGAGTTACTTCGATAGCAACTGACATCTGGTGGGCAACGAATAATTCCGACTTATTGAAAAATAAATTTATTTTATCGAATTAATTTTTAAATAAATTCCATACATGACAGGATAAAGAACTTGAGTACCCACGGCCTGAAGCTGGTAACACTGCCTTGCATCAGTTCTCATGTCCAGCTTCATTCATCCTTTACAATGACAATTCAAACGAAGAAGGGTCTGAAGAACCACTAAGTATGGGCAACCCCGGGGAAGTCAACACTCCCCCGCGATCACCAAATTCTGCCTCGGTCTCTTTTACGACGAATCTCGAAGATGTTGCCAGTGATGTTCGCGATACCAGCGAGCTTGAAACAGTTAGTGAGCTTTCTGCGGCCGAGCATGATAATGTGAGTCCTCTTTAGACTCCCTTGAGAAGGAGTAATTCACAATTCTCATCACGCGATTCGTTTCCCGAAATTATAAAGAACGCTCAACTTTGTAGCAAAAAAAAACATCATGAGGCAGCTTCAAAAAACATCACCGTTTCGAATCCGCAATAAAAGCTTTATTTTGCCGGCAAAATTCTGAAAAACATCGAGTGCTGTGAAAATAATTGAGAAAACAGATAGAGAAGGAAGTGTGATTAAGGAGAAGAAATTGATTTTAAAAAAGGGCTGGAGAAATGGTTTTGTATCCTATATGAGGAAACGGGATATATATATATATAAAGGCTGCACCTTCAAAGTGTGCCATTATCGCGGATATCCTAAGGATTCAAAAAAAGCAGTTTATGATTTTTGGACGAAGATGAAATATTTAAATACCCAGTGTACGAAATTCTGGTGCGTGATCCCTGATGTCATTGAAAATCCCTTCAAAAACACAAAAGTTTAGGTTTGACAAATTAAAAAAATTCACCATAAAAGAGCGAGGGTTACAGGCGTTTTATTAAGGGAGACGATAGAAAAAAATGCCGATGCATGCAAACAGGATGCACCGTGTATTTTGCGGAGAAAACTGTTTAAAAGTTTACATATTCGAAGTAAAGAATCCGGGAATAGAGATGGAGCACCAGATAGACACGTTATTTTAAAAATTGCCAGCGAAATTCGATTAAACGAGAGATTAGATCCTCATCCGTTAGTAGACATTTATGAAATGATGAAAAAATGGGAGCAAGACCCGAAGTGGAAGGGTGAGAAAATTTCTGAATTTATTCAGCGAAAATTTTCAGTAATTATGTATACCGAGAAACAAATTAACTATTTGCTTTCCTTGGACCAACCCATTTTCGCGTATTTTAATGCCACTGGCTCAGTCGTAAAACAATTAGATTCAAGTCAAAAAATTATTCTGTATTACGCATTAATATTACTTGAGAGAGAATATATTCCAATACCCTTATTACATTTTTTGTCAGACAGTCATGCAATTCCCGATCAGGCCGGTCCTCTTCTTTCATATCTGCGTGATTTGAAACAATATACGAAGCGGAAGATAATATTTTCCAAAGTTGAAGCAAACTTCAGTGCTGCAGGCTTTACAGCACTCATACTTGCTTTTCACCAAATGGATGTAAATAGTTATTTGAGGAAGATTTATAACGAATTAGAAGCAGGCGAGACAGTTGAGGAACGAACAATATTCCACATATGTTCTACCCACACGCTACGAAAAATTATAAGGAAGGCGAAAAAATATTGCCCAATGTACGAGCAACGAAGAGTTGTTCCACGTATTGTTAGTGAATTGATCCATTCTCAAACGTTGGAAGATGCTGCAGAGCATTTTAAATCTTTTATCGCCATATTCCGACTGAAATATAAAATACCACAATACACGGAGAAAAATTTTTCGTAAAAATTATCCTTCCAGAAGGATAAACGTGTATTATTGAAATTTTTCGTCTGATTTATATCCGGAAATTCGACAAAAATTGATCTTAAATAATAAAATTTATCATATGTAAAATAAATTTTACCCTTCCGTATGGTAATTTTCGCCGAAGGAACCAGAAATTGTCAATACATTTGTCAAAATGTATATAGACAAAGACAAATAATATCCATGTGAATGATAAAAATTATAGTTATCCTGGTAATTATTATAAAATTAATGAAATAACTTTTATTCACCCAACTCTATTTAATTATACCCATCGTGCGCATAAAAAAATACCCAGATGGACGCGACACTTTTTACCCTTCCAAACAATAAATTCTGCCAGTAGAATGTCTCGTGGTAAAAACACTTTGAGGTCTGTCGGTAACACTCGAGTGTTTTGGAGTATTAACCTCTGCGTGGAAGAAATCTGAGATAAGGTTAGTATTTTTTGCAATTCTAGAACAGTAATTTTTATCCAGATATTTGTAAAAACTACCAAGATATGTAATAATTTTTATCCGCGCATACTGGCAATTTTTACTCAGATAAGAACAAATATTATCCGGAAATGTTCATTAAAATTTATCCACACCAAGGATATTTATTGGTCCAAAAATACACTGCTACAGAATTACCCTTCCATCCGGGTAATTTTTACCTGGATTTCACGATAATTTTTACCAAAAATTTCTCTCCGTGTACGAAAAATATTACTCGAAGTTTGTTACTACCGACGGAAAATGTAAATATCCAGAAAAGAGTGACGAAAATGACCTTGATGGCAGAAGTTATTGTGATGCAGAGAATGCTACTGATAGCGAAAATATCCCTCAGAAAAGTAATTGAAAGATGAATAAACAAACAAAAGATGACCAATGTGAAAAATTTAACGATGACACAGAGGATGATTCTATCTGCAACAGTAGAGCCCGGAAGGATCCGCCGTTTGGATAAATTCTTTTTTAAAATTTATGAAGAAAATAACAATAATGCTAATGATTATATCCGCGATATACCAACAGAAGAATTAGAAGCCAATCCTTTTTATTTTATTAAATTTTTCAATTATCTGATCAATCACATCCTCCCATATGCAGGTCTGTTTCGGCGAGAGTTAAACAAAAAAAAACCGATGGAGAGCCGGGATTCGGGAAAGGGTTGAGAAGTTCCCCAAAAAGTAAATGTCACTGTGCGCGTGGGTAGAGTCACAATAAAAGTCTATATTTATCATAACATATACACAAAGTCAAAAAAATGTCCGCGTCACAATGATAATTAACCGTTGACAGTTAATTTAGAATGAGTAATGGAGTTTGCCCGGTGGAGATATTCACAATAATTCACGATGTAGTCGCGGAGAGAGAATGGCACGATGCACACTTGTCACGAGGCGATTAGAGAAGAAAGCGGAAGTGACGAGATTGGACAAGTGTCGTGGCAGGTGCCGTCGGTCCGAATTAATTGGACACGGTCGGTAACCCAGGTCCGTGTCCAGGAGGTGCTGCCGCTCGTGGTCAGCGGACCAACCTGCCGTGACGTGAGGCTGAAGCCTCAACAAGGTCTATGGTGCTCATTTTTTATGAAACAATTTGATATAACATGGGACAGCAATGCGGCGGTAGAAAACTATTTTGAAATTATAAAACATTTAGTTAAAAATAGAAAGGGGAACTGGCAAGTTGGGGAATTCCTCAGAATCTTGGAAAAAAGAGTCGATGATTGGGGGGATCATAGGAATTCTTCCCATTCCACGGAGAGGCAGAAAAGAGGGCGAACGCCGAGAGCCGAGAAACGAAAAAATTACTCTGTGGATAATGAAAAAGAGGAGGGGAAATCAACAGCAAATAATCATCGAAAACAGTCGCGCGAATATGATCCGAATCTGGCGACCGAAGGTTGGAGTGACGGAATGTATGGTCGGAAAAAGAAAAAAAATATACATTTCACAAAGAGTAAATTGATGAAAAAATCCCCATCCCATTTAGGTAATAAAAATGAAGCGGCAACAATGGAACCTGAGAAAAATGACGGTATCGAAAGGATGAAAGAGATGAATGACTGGCATTATACATCAGAAGATTCATTGAAATCTGATGGAATATCTGACGCAGGAATGGAATATGAACAATTATAGAGGGAAGTACAGTTTTGGTCGAACGCGCATGATTATATGGAACCGGATTTTAATGAAACGCAATTTTATAATGTCAATGGAACGATATTAGTGAAGAAAAATGGTTGAATCTCGATGGCGACATGAGAGAAAGATTCTTCAACAAAGATATGAAGGAATGTTTCGGCGAGAGTTAATCCAAAAAAAACCGATGGAGAGCCGGGATTCGGGAAAGGGTTCATCAAAATAATGTCTGACACAGTGCGCGTGGGTAGAGTCACAATGAAAACTGTATTTATTCATTAAAATACAGAACTCAGTCAAAAAATATTTACAGTAAAATAATCACTGTCAACTAATAATTGTGTCGAAACATGGTAGAGATTTTTCACAGTTGAGATGGTCACAAAAATAATAGATTTAATCGTGGATAGAGAGTTGCACGATGCACACTTGTCACGAGGCGATTAGAAAAGAAGGCGGAAGTAACGAGATGGGGCAAGTGTCGCGGCAGGTGTCGTCGGTCCCAATTAATTGGACACGGTCGGTAACCCAGGTCCGTGTCCAGGAGGCGCTGCTGCTCGTGGTCAGCGAACCAACCTGCCGTGACGTGAGGCTGAAGCCTCAACATTCTCCACCCGTCAGCAACTTGTTGGTGACCAGGTTATCGAGGAAGCCATGATAGAGCCTGAAACACTAAACAGAGAAGATCAACAACGTCAACAGAGACCAGCTTCAAAATCAGCTGGTAGAGATTGGCAACGGAACCAGCTTGGAGATCGGCTGAGTCAATGTCGTCGTTGCTGTCCTGATGGTCACAACTCTGGAGAGACCATCCTTCCCAGGGTGTAGAGCTGTGACCCGAGCTAGAGGCCACTTCGCTGGCGGGAACCTCTCATCGGAGAGCAGAAACACAGAACCGATGCGAATATCGTTGGACGGATGATGCCACTTGGAGATGGACTGAAGCTGCTGCAGGTATCCTGTAGACCACTGCTTCCAGAAATACTGCAGCCTCTGCTGAATCAGTTGCCATCTTGAGAGCCGTCCAACGTTGAGATGGTCCAGTAAAGGTTCCGCTAGAGCTATTGGAGCTTCTCCAATCAAAAAATGCCCCGGATTGAGACACAACACGTCGTCGGGGTCTTCAGAGAGAGCCTGTAGAGGTCTGGAGTTGAGCACAGCTTCAATCTGGGTAAGCAGCGTAGAGAGTTCCTTGAACGTCAGTGCAGTATCCCGAATCATTCGAGAGAGATGATACTTCACTGATTTTACCGCTACTTCCCATTTTCCTCCAAAATGAGGGGCCCCAGGTGGATTGAAAGACCACCCAGTACCATCTTGCAGGCAAACTGCTGAGATATGCTGGAACTTCTTTGATCCAGCAGAGAACAACCTCTTATGCTCCTTGTCTGCACCAACGAAATTCGTTCCACAATCCCTGAAGAGGTTCCTGCAATGACCTCGACGACTCACGAATCTCCGATAGGCAGCGATGAACCTATCAGCAGAGTAGACGGTGGCAGCTTCCAGATGAAGTGCTGACGTGGCCATGCAAACGAAGATCACTAATCAACCCTTTTGGGTTTTATGACCACGCCCCTTCCATGTCTTGATGGACACTGGTCCAGCGTAATCTACACCAGTGTTAGAGAAGGCACGTCCTGGAGACAGACGTGCCGGTGGAAGCTGCCCCATCAGTTGCTGAGCACGTACTCCACGTTGGCGGGCACATTCCACGCACTTGAGAATGAAGGATCTTACTGGGGCTCTTCCTCCAATAATCCATCAAGACCTGCTGAGATGCGTCAACGTGAGTTGAGTTCCACCATGCAACGTTCGCTAATGAGAGTCCCTAATGAGAAGTTCAGCCAGCTCGGAATCTTTAGGGACGATCGCTTGTTGTTTACTCTCTGGGTGCAGGTTAGAGAACCTCAATCTCCCACCCACTCGGAGAACACCTTGATGGTCTATAAAGGCAGTCAGTTTGGTCAACGGATGAGACCTCCCAAGTTGTTGACCACGATAAATAATGCTGCACTCCGACTGCCGATAATGAGCCTGAGTGGCTCTGACCCAATACAGCCTAGCTGCCTCGATGCCATCAGGACTGAGTGGATCCACGAGAGTTTCACCTGGTTTCCTCCTCATCCGAGCAACAACACGTTGATAAATTGCTGTTATGCACAGTAATTTGTAGAGAGAGGAGTACTTGGTAGTGGTGTAATAATGCGGGTTCTGGCACAACGTTTTTGGCGTCGATCTGGTCGTTGGGGCCCAGTAGGGGGGTCAGTTGAAAGTGGGTCGGAGAGTGGTTGTTTAATTCGCGGGGTCGCAGTTTAATTCGCGGTTCCATTAATTAATTCGCGTTTTTTCCCTCGAAGTGATGAAAGCGTTAATTAATTCGCGGGGTCGCGTTTTAATTCGCGGCTTGATTAATTAATTCGCGATTTTTCCCTGGAAGTGATGAAAGGGTTAATTAATTCGCGGCTTGATTCGCGGGGTCGTGGTTTAATTCGCGGTTTGATTCGCGTGGTCGCAGTTTGATTCGCGGTTTGATTAATTAATTCCCGATTTTTTCCCTCGAAGTGATGAAAGGGTTATTTAATTCGCTGGTTAATCAATTTAATTCGCGGTTTTGCGTTACAAAGGACCTTCTCGGTGACCTAGTCAATCCACCCCGCGAGGGGGTGAGTGAAGGGCTTAATTAATTCGCAGCTGTAGAAATCATAGAAGGGGCTCCGGTTCTTCTTCAAACATTGACACCTGGCTCCACTTGACATGTCTGAACTTGAGTTTTCCGGTACTTTCCCGTTTGCCGCCCCCTCTTCGTGTGAAATTGTTGTTGATAACGATATCAATACGTAAATATTTATTTTAAAAAATATTTTCCTGTCACATGTCTGAACTGTAGTTTTCCCGTACTTTCCTGTTTGCCGCGCCCATTCGTGGGAAATCATTGTTAATAATGATATCCCTATATAAATATTTATTTTTAAAAAACATTTTCCTGACACATCTGAACTTGAGTTTTCCGGTACTTTCCTGTTTGCCGCTCCCCCTTCGTATGAAATTGTTGTTGATAACCAATTCAATATATAAATATTTATTTTAAAAAGAAGGGGAGAGACTATGTATATATGCAAAGAATTTTTTCCTGAACTTAAGATTATCAGTCCTTTGATGGTTACCGCTCGTAGAAACAAACGTTATTAATAATAATGTAAAAAATTCTTTATTGAAAACAGAAAGGTTTAAAGTGGGGGATTTATGTATATAAACGAAAAAATTCCCACACATATCATCAGTTCATCTTGTCGCTCTCCATGAAGGACAGCTTCAAACGACGGGAATTAAAGAAACGTTTAGGCCTTCACCTGAAAAACATTCAAAAAGTGAAACAAGTTATACAGTACCGAAGTGACATCAAAATACTCTGCTCCAATCTGCAGAAGACTCGAATTAAGCTTAATTATCATACCCACGTAAAAACAAAAAAATCATTATGGATTTCAACAAAATCAACATTGTGGCGCAAATGAAAAATCATCCTCTTATCAAACTGGTGGATCTGGAAGTTGGAGCATTTTATATCATCACTGCAGCTCGCAAAGTGGAGACAAAGTATGGAGTTGGTGTTATTCTTCATCTCTCAGATACTCACACAGCTTTCGTGAATAATCGACTGGCCAAGTATTTCGCTGAAAATCCCAAGATGTTCGAGAATTTCCAACAAGATATTGAAAAGGGCTCACCAACGTTGGAATATCTAGGTGGGAAATACCACAATCTTCGACTACATCCTGATTCAAACGTGAAAGTTGAAAATAAAGCAGATGAAGCAGATTTCAATGTGATGAATACTATTGCAGAGTTCAAAGAACTTCTCTTAGTGAAAATATCTGAATTGAAACGCAACTATTTATACAACATTACAGCTGCCTCCAAAGTCAAAACCAAGCATGGAATGAGTGTGATCCTCCATTTGAATAATGCTTATTCAGTTTTCCTCAACC
Organism: Diachasma alloeum; assembly: GCF_001412515.2. Lineage (NCBI taxonomy): Eukaryota > Metazoa > Arthropoda > Insecta > Hymenoptera > Braconidae > Diachasma > Diachasma alloeum. Next base: position 80,078 of record NW_021680894.1, on the reverse strand, counting down.
GAAGGATATCAAAATTTTTCATTGATAATCCTAAAGAATTTGAAGATTTGCTGAATGAAATCAAGAAAGGCGCACCAAAGTTGGAGTATTTGGGTGGTGAATACAACGAAATCAAATTCCATGCAGAGGATGAGGAGATTGTTGCTTAACTTACAAATTAAATAGAACAATATTTTCATTTTTTTCTTTATTGGCAATTTTTTTTACATAATGATTTTTATATGATTATAACGAATGTAATAGTATATAAGAAATACATTAATAAATATAATAATTAAACATATTTTGTTGTTTTTTCTTAAGAATTATTACATTTAACACAATCCCTTATCATAGGTGGTGGTCCATCAAAAGTATCACCCTCGACAGTCTGATAGTGCTACAAACAACGTCTACATCTTTTGATGTGCCAATCAGGTCTCATAGTATCAGTCAACTTGTCCCAACACTGATCAACATGGCATACAGCGACGAAACTTATAAATGAATGTGGCAGATATGCAATATCTTCACAATCCATCAAATTTAAATTGTTCAATTTGTAGTAAATATTGAAGGATCGATCTAGTGATCGTACTATTCTTTTCTTCATCATCCAGTTTTTGATTACCTACACATTTTTTAAGGCACATGCCTTGTTGTCGCCTCTATAACTATGAAATGGACAAGTACGAGATGGTAAATCTTTGAATTTGGCTAGTGATGGGCAATCATCGAAAATTTCTTCAATATTAACTACTAGCGGTGCTAATACAGGACCTGAAATGTTTTTCAACCACTCTTTTTTCTCTTCACCTTTCACATAAATTCTACCAATATTTTCCCACTTTTGCACTAATTGTCCAACTTGCTCGTATGATCTATTCCCATAGTTCCAGGGTAATCCATGATGATGACGCTCAAGCCACAAAGCTACCCTCCTATACTTCGCTGATAAACTGGAGAATCTCCATGGGGGCTTGAAAAACCAAACGTTAGGGTATCCTACACCAGAATCCAAAACTGTGTATCCGAATTCTTTCACGATGAACTCGTTGGAGAGCGTTTGGAAACCTTGTACGTCCACGAGCACCTCCATCGCAACTGATGAAATATTTCTATCGTGATGAGAATTTATACCCCTCTCGCCCCTCCTCCTCTTTAGATTACTTTTCTTACTCCTCCGCTTATCGGGTTGTAATGTACTACTCGATCGTGCAAAATGAGACAATAAGCAGCTGTTTCCGGAGAAAATCTTATTTTTGTTTCAAACTCCAGGCGGACATCCACAGGTCCAAATTCCAAGGATTCATTTTGTTTAGAGCAATCAATGACTGCCAGGGGTGTAATCGCGGCAAATTTTACTTTTATCAACAATGGATTATTGTTGATCATAATATGATGATTGAAAGTTTGAATACATGTCATATAGTATCGAATACTGATTTTTAGTCATGCCTACATCCAAATTTCCATATGGATAACGTTAGGAATTTAGGAATAATTTCACATTGATGATACTACAATGATCAAAATTGCGAGCATTTTTCTTATTTCTATTTTTTCGATCTGTTTGGAAGCCTAGAATGACATAACGTGGTTTCTCAAGCTGAGTTGCGGTTTTCACCGTCCACACGTGTTTTGTTGTCGCTGGAAGCATTGGATACTCATATAATTCCCATGATCTGAAGCTCATCGATATTGCGGGATCTTTCTGGATGAAATTGAGCAACTCAATCTTCTTAGTATCCGATAATGACACATATGGAACCATCCACTCAATTCTCATAAAATTGATCTTCACATCTTCTTTGGCGGTTTGAATCAAAGAATTGTTATCATGGTGAGCTCTGACTAAAATCAACTCATGTTTCACATTGACCATGATTTTCCGATAATCTTCAGCAAATCCCAGCAACATGCCCAATGGGATGGAGATGTCAAAGCAACCATTGCCATCAGTTAAACTCAATTTCTCTTGCACACCCAACCATCCGGCATTTTCCATTGAGATACTTTGATTTGGTGTTAATGACACGAGATTTTTCATGACAGTAGTAATCCCTACGTTCTTCACTTTATCAATTTCAATAGCATTAATTTCATAGCGGATCTCTTGGAATAGATGACAAATGGCGTTATTCACGAAGCTTGTAGTTGTAGAGATGGCATTGTCCGATTTGAGCAATTTACCCGTGATGTGCAAGTAACTTTTACTTGGTAAAATACAGAGATCTTGATTTTGTACAGTGATGCGAATTTCATCGCTATTATCCAGTGCCGTCGAGGTATATGGTTGATGTGCATGGATCTCATAGTGAGCGATAGAATCTTCAGACACCGTGGGGAGTTTGATATTCAGGCTTTCCTCCATGGTATACAACAGGCGAATAAGATTTTTACTTGACAAAAACGTTTTTTCCACTTTTTCTTACGGCCAGACCGAGACTCTTGAGAAACTTCACGTTCTGAGGTGTTAACCCCTTGAAACCAGCATGCGAAGTGATTGAAGCGAGGCATGATTGGGGGCTTTTATAGGAGTAGCCAATCTTACGATTATATACTATGCCCATGATTATACAATAGATTTGATGTGTAGCCTGATGGTAATTGTTTCGCCTCTAAAATTCACCAAGTCCCCGTCTTGATCAACGATTCGGAGTTGTAAATCGGTTATCGTTTTAACAGACAGGTGTAAATACATACCTTGCGATGGTACTTCGACAATTTTATATCCAGGGGGCATCACAGGAAAAAATTCATGAATTGTATGAACTTTATCACTGTTGTTGTATGCTCCAGTGGTGATATTATATTCCACTCGTAGAGCGTTCACTTTGAGAATGGCTACAGGCTGATCAGCCTGATGAGTTTTATGGGCCTCTAAAACTCTAGGGGTAAAACCAAGGAGACGACCGATCGAATTTACAGGCCTCAAGTCCAAATCCTTATTGCATGACACTTCACTCCGTAACGTGTTATTGTTACTTCTGATTTTTATATCAATATTATCCTGTTCCACACTTCTTACAATAAATTTTGCAATATCATCGATCTCGTAACTTCCCGTCGGAATGGTGAGGATTGTATAACCTATGTGCAATTTATTATTGCTCGTATCAACGTTTGGAATGGAATTGAAAGTTAAAAATTCCACGAGTCTAAGAACATAATTCTTCTGAGGAGAAAGTTCTATTGGTGGAAAATATTACACCTCCAACACGGATGATAGCCCTGAGATTGTTAATGTGAATGAATCACCCATGATTTCTGAACATCGACTGAGTAATAGTCATCAACGTTTGCTCTTATATAGGCATCCATTGAGAAATGCCAAACATAAATGTCCACAATTGAAGGTATTCCAGTTCTGGAAACGTTCGTGATTATATTTTATGCTACCAACTCCAAGGTAATTGAAGAGTTCTGTAGGAGGTTGCAGGTTCCCGAAGCTATCGAAATAGGTGACATCGTTCCCCACTTTCTTGTAGGCAACCCAATGAGTTCCAGGACCCTTTTTGTCATCCATATTGATGATGGCTAACTCATTTTTCAATGGACCATTTTTCGCTAGATCATTGCGCATGAAAACACCACGGAAATGGGGAATTTCCATGAGTTTTGCATACTTTCCAATATCCCCGTCAGTCAGAGCCCTGCGTGGTAGCATCTTTAATAGTTTTTTGGCTTCAAATACAAGCCCATTCCCTTTTTATAAGGTTTAAGATGTAAACCTCTGCCGAGTGCGATAGCCTCCATAGTTTCATTATGTCTCTTATTTTCGGCGAGTTGTTGTTTGGCGGCTTTGGCACTATNTCTTATTATCGGTGAGTTGTTGTTTGGCGGCTTTGGCACTATTCACAGCTTTAGCAATTCTAGCAGCTCCTCCAGCTAATGCCCCCGTGGCACTCAATCCGGCATATAATGGCACGAGAAATGGTAAGATTCCCCCAATTTTTGATGGAACAGGAATAACTCGTGGAATAGTAACTCTACTTCTCCCTCCAACCTGTTTGATGGCTACTCTTGCACCACTGAGTGCTGTTCTAATAGCATCATGTGACCCATTATTCAATTTGATTGACTTCTTGGCAGCTTTGCTGATTGCCCCAATTGTGACTCGCTTTTTAAGTTTCCCTCACCTCTTCTTCTTCTTAGCCACACGTTTTTTCACTTCCATACCTGATTTTTTTCTAGTCTTCATGGCAACGCCTGATTTTTTCACACCCGTGCCTGATTTTTTCACACCCATGCCTAATTTTGTTTTAGCTTTCATAGTGTTCGTTATCAATAAAGCGGCTGCCTTTTCCCCCAAACTGGCATCTGATGCTGAAACGGGTTGCCAAGCTTGCTCTGCAAGTACTTTATCAGCTTCGTGTCGTGCTGAAATATTCTGACGATTTTTTGAGTAGGCAATGTCATGCGCTTTACAAGCAGCATCGAGTGGATTAATCCCAGGATCTCCTCGAGCTAATCTTTTCGTTAATTTCGTGCCTGGTCCACAGTACTGGTAGCCTGGCAAATGCAATTCAACGGGAAGATTGTTGATGACGTTGTTCAACAATCCTTTCNATGCGCTTTACAAGCAGCATCAAGTGGATTAATCCCAGGATCTCCTCGAGCTAATCTTTTCGTTAATTTCGTGCCTGGTCCACATTACTGGTAGCCTGGCAAATGCAATTCAATGGGAAGATTGTTGATGACGTTGTTTAACCCTTAGCGGCCACACCTCGATCTCGCCACGTAGCGGCCACACCGGGGTACGCCTGTACCCCACGTACAAAAATGGCAATTAAACTAATTTAAAAAAATATAAAAATTTTTTTTTTCTTGAATCATGTTTATTGAACAGTTTTTCAACTTTTCTGATGATTCGAGTTGATTAAATCATAGATGGCGTTGTGAAAACTGCTCAAATAGGTCAAAATCCTGGGAAAAGCACTTTTTTCAAAAAAAAAATCATAACTCCGCCATTTTTCAATATTAAGGTCTAATTTTTTGGGATGGTATGCACAAGATATGTCACTACCGTAAAAAAATATCACCATCAGCCGATTGTTCAAAAACCATATTTATTTTGCAAAATTACTGGCGAAAAAAATTAAAACATTGCCAAATTTTTTTTCATTTTTTTATTTTTTTAAATTTTTTTAAATACATATTTATGCTTGAAAAGGTGAAAAAATGTTGAATGGAGGAGTTCACGACATTAGAAATAATTAATTCGAGTCATTGACCAACACAACTCGGACACAGTGTTATGCGATGGTCGTCGCAGAGCACCTTCTCGCAAGCCCAACACCCGTAGCGGGATTTCTTGTCTCTGTTCCGAGTGCATTCCATGCACCTTCGTGGAGGTTCAAAGTAGACTTTACGCAGGTGGTCCAGATAAGGTTCATTGTCAATTTTGAGAAGGCCTGTGATGACCATTCGCAGCTCTTTTCGCAGACACGGTTCGGTCAATCGCTTTTGAAGCATGGGTACGGTGAGATGATCAATCAATTTTTTTAGAACAGTGATCGCAGTAGTGGATTCTGGAGTGTCACCAGCTTTGAGTTTCCACAGAATATGTGCGTTTACTGCTGCTTGATCCAGCATCCCGAAGAAAATTCGCATCGGCCACCTGTTCGTTCTGCGAGAGACTGTGTAGGCGTGGCACAATTGATCGAAGGTATCCGTCCCTCCTTTCGTATCATTGTAATGCAGAATGATATTCGGCTTGCCATCCGTTATCTCTCGGGTATGAAGATAAGTCGAAGCCACCAAGACGATTTTGTTCTTCTTCGGTGTGTAGGAGAGCAGAGTGATCTGTTTGGTGTGACAAAATTTGGTCTCGGGGGGATTTTTTGACGTCACTTTCATCTCCAGAGGAATCTCACGTTTATTTTTCCTGATAGTTCCAGTCAGAAACATTTTGAAGGGATCTTTCAACATTCTGTTCAAGAGAGGGATCGTAGTGAACCAATTGTCGCACGTCACTGAGCGATTGGTGCCGTGAATTGGAGCCGTTACGGCTTGAAAAAAGTACTCTCCGCTGGGAATCTTCTCGGGATTATCAAGGGCCATGTTTTTACCCAGGTACGGGATAGCGTTGATCAGATAGGCGGTTGAAGCATCGTTGAGAGTTATCAGCTTCAATCCGTACTTGTCCGGTTTAGATTTGATGTACATTCGAAATACACAGCGGCCCCTGAATCCAAGCAATTGTCCATCAACAGTACATTGACTGCTTGGATTGTAATACTTGCTGCAGTTATTGTTGAAAATGGACCAAATCATTCTGATTGGCGAAAATCGGTCATCTGGATCTCTATTCTCTCGTGTATCAAAACGCAAACAAGACTGGAGAAATTCAAACCGCATTCGAGGAAAGACACCCCTGTAGAAGTAGATTCCGTTTTTTTTATCCCAGAGCTCGTTGTTGTCCACATGAGAAGACTTCCATAATCCAGCATAATACAAAACACCGATATAGGCTCTGATTTCAAGAGCGTCAGTGTGGTGGTGGTACGTTTGTGCTCTGCCTTCAGCAATCAGTGGAGCACAAACCTCTTCGATTTTTGCATTCGTGTTTTGAACGATTATGTCAATAATTTCTCGATTGAGCAAGAGATCCCAAAACTCCTCCAGCGAATTCAAATTGACAGCTTCATCCGCCAAGCTTGCTTCATACGGAACTGCATCAATGGTTATACGATCTGATCTTCGTTCGACGATTCTCGTTTCCCAAGCAAATTTATTTTTGCCATATAATTTACTGCATGGGCGACCACGTTTACCCGATTTTTCAGGAGCAGCTCCAGTTAGATTTTTGCCTGCTGGACGTTTACGAGATGTTGAAGCCCGTTCAGTTTCAATTGCGTCTTGGAGGTCATCTTCGTCGAAAAAACTGCTGTCGCTGTCACCCACGTCTGATAAATTTTGTTCGGAGCCTGGGTCAGACTGTACTTCACAATCACTGGGATCATCATCAGGTTTATCCAATAATTCTGCTCGTTTAGCTCTCGTCCGAAAATTGTACATCTAAGAAAAATGATGAATTTATGAGTAATTTGCAATTTTTAATGTTTAATTTTCATTAGACATATATATATATGTACATGAGTGTACATATATACATGTGTAATACATTTTCCTAACCTAAAATGCACGTGTACAATGAAGGTACACAATATTTAGTCAAATTGCAGCTCATTTCTCTTATTCACAGACTAAATTTCATTAAAAAACACATTAAAAAAAATTTTTTTTTTTTTATCACAAACTTACCTTTGATTTGTTTATCGGAATCACAAAAACTCAATTGGAAAAAAAAAAATCCCACATGTGATGACCAAATAAACGTTGCGGCCATACTGGGGTACGTGTGTACCCCAGCTGGAGAAAAAAATGGCTCACAGCGCCATCGTTCAATATTTTTCAGTTCTACTGACTGGAATGGATAGCCTGACCTCTTTTCTACTGACAGATGTCATTAGTTGTACGAATTTTGAAAATTTTGGACCTCAAAATCCACTTCTCCCGAGCCTGGGGTACGTACGTACCCCCTGTGGCCGCTAAGGGTTAACAATCCTTTCCCCTTTCTGCTAGCGCGCGATCTGTGCACAATCATGTCTGAAGCGTAACTGACTAATTTTTGCTATAAAACAATCAATTTATAGGTTTTTGCCGCAGTTGTCATAAAGATGGAGTTCAGTACACATCTCAGCGGTTTACCCGTCATTAATTTTGATTCAGTAACTGTGAAAGATACCAATAAACCGAAACGTCACGGCCAATTGCTACCAAATACGATTCGCGCGGTTTTCTGTGGTCCATCAAATTGTGGGAAAACTAATGCCCTACTGAGTCTCATAATTCATCCTAATGGTCTCAGGTTTTCGAATATTTATGTGTATTCAAAGTCCCTCAATCAACCCAAATATCAATTTTTACAAAGTTTACTGGAACCTCTTGATGACATGAAGTATTATCCATTCTCAGACAATGAGGAAGTTGTCTCGGTAGATAATGCAAAAGAGCATTCACTGTTCATATTCGACGATGTGGCATGCGAGAAACAAAATAATATCAAGGCATATTTTTGTATGGGGAGACATAAAAATGTTGACAGTTTTTATTTGTGTCAGTCATACGCTCGCATCCCAAAACATTTGGTGCGTGACAATGTCAATTTTCTCGTATTATTTAAACAGGATGAAATGAATTTGAGACATATTTATAACGATCATGTGAACACAGATATGTCATTCGAGAAATTCAAAGAATTGTGCTCAGCCTGTTGGAAAGACAATTATACTTTTCTAGTTATTGATAAAGATAGTGACGTTGATGGGGGTCGATATAGGAAAAATTTCGATTGTTTCATTCGAATAAATAACAGTTGTGGGAGGAAGAAGTAAACAGTTGTGAGATAGATTCCAGCGAGTCAACATGCCCCCCCACAAGGGTGAATTGTCCAAACAACAAGAGCTGTTACGTCAAATTTCCAATGCACGAAAAGCTATTCAACGAAAACATAACCTGTTGAAATTAGGCAGAGATAATGTTGATGAAGCAATGAATGAAGTTCTCAAACCCATTGTGAGACCGCTTCAGGAATTAGCCGCTCGAAATGCGAAATCATTCGATGACAGTAGACAAAAAATTGAATTGACTGATGATAGAAAGCAATCCATTGATTACAAGAATCAACGAAAACTCAGATATAGGAGTACCCCAAAGCAGATGTTGTCGCGTAGAGATGCCTCTGAAGACAGTTATGGGACTACAGCTGACGATTCTTCATTTGATTACACTTTGAATGAGACTATCATTCCATCCTTGGGAAATTCACATGATGCTACTATACTTCCAGCCATTGGCAGCTCACGCATTCTGAGTAAAAGTTCAAAGACCAGCACTGAAGAGATAGAGACAGAAGAAGATGCCAACACTCTTGCGGGGAAATATTTGGCACAAATCAACACAACAAAATGGGACAAGGCTTATGGTGTTCGCAAACTTACACATAATTTTATGATTGGAGACTCTCCCATATTTTTTGAGGATGAATTTATTAAAGTAAAAACCATGAAATACGCTTGTACTGAGGGATTATTGGAGCTTCTTTTCATGAAAAATCCTGATAACACTCTAATTAGTGAGAGTGATATTGATGCATATAAGAATATCATACTTGCAACTAATGGGCATCAAAAAAATTATAAATCTCGCGGAGGCATCCGAGAGCTGAATGGTGAGAAATATGATAAATATATTTCACATTTTGCTGGATCAAAGTACTCTGGCATGGGGCTTTTACCTACTTTCATGAGAGCTCAGCGACTCAGCAGAGTGGACTACATTTATTGGGATGATCCAAATGAACTTGTGGACCGTCTTCGATTACTAGTGGCATCACAAAGAGCTGGAAATCCTAGTCATGATAACGAAATTATATCAATTATTGAAGAACTTCGCGAGGCGGGGATTATATATTAGAGTATGCACATTGCCATCTGTTGTCATTTGCGAAATGAGTGTTGACGTGTTTGGTCGCCACTTGACGTCTGATAGTGGCTGCCACAATCGAGGCCCACCTGGCGTTGGTTATAAACTAACTGCAGATGGTAATTATAATCTTCAGGATAAAAGGCTGACTAATGTTGCAACACCAGTGGACCCGCACGATGCTGTAACACTAAAGACTCTAAATATAAAAATTAACGAATTGCAAATTGATATAAAACGCAAGTGTGCGGATATTAATCAAAGAATTGGTAGATTAATGAGACTAGTGGAAAGAATACCGAGTGATCCCAAAAATGTCGGAGAATAAATTGGATGTTGTGAGAGAATCACATCGTCCAGCACGAAGAAATTATCCTCGGCGACGAGTCAACATTCGTGATCTGGATGAAACATGGCGGATATGGTGGAAATGACGGCTTACGCAAAGAGTAATAATGGAAATAGATTTTTACTGACTGTAATTGACAATTTTTCCAAGTATGCGTGGGCTGAGCCGATAAAAAGAAAAAAACGCTCAGGATGTGACGAGAGCTATGAGTTCCATTCTCCAACGGGGGCGTGTGCCGAAAAATTGCATGTTGATGGTGGGAAAGAATTCTACAATTCTGAATTTCAAGCATTAATGAAAGAATATAATATCAATTTATCTTCCACATTCAGTAATTTGAAGGCGTCCAAATGTGAACGATTCAATCGAACATTGAAGAGTAAAATGTGGCTACAGTTCAGTTTGCGTGGAAATTACAAGTGGATTGATATATTACCGGAGCTCATACGTGAATATAACCATAGAAAACATCGAACTATTGGTATGAGGCCTGCTAATGTAACAACAGAAAATGCAAAAAAATTACGCCCTATTTACGCCGACTTTCGTGTGAACAGTAGGAGACCGAAATTTCGCGTGGGTGATAAAGTTCGTATAAGCAAAGCAAAACATGTTTTTGAGAAAGGATATACACCCAATTGGACTACTGAAATATTCACTATTCGAGAAATTAATGACACCAATCCGATCACATATAAGCTAAAGGATTATGAAAATGAATTAATTAGTGGCAGTTTCTATGAGGAAGAATTACTGAAGACGGAACATCCAGATGTATATCTTGTAGAAAAAGTTTTGAAAAAAAATGGAAACAGACATTATGTTAAATGGGTGGGATTCGATAGCAGTCATAACAGTTGGATAAATATTGAACAATAAAAATAAAAATGGGGGTGGGGGGTAGCGAGAACTATATCAGCCTCCACTCATCTTTAAAATCATCAGTTTAGTGTGTTTGTTGAGCTAGACAACATGATCCTGAAGGTTATTGTGTTACAAGTCCTCGCGGTGACACTCTGTCAGGCTGTGGATTTCCTGAACACGGGAATTCATAGTCAAAGCGGGTTGCATTATGAAGTGGCAGCCAGATTGCGTTTCACCACTACAGAGTGGCATCTTGCCGCTTATATTGACTTGAGAAAATTCATTTCTCAAAGACCGTTTGTGACACGAGAAATGCTGGAAAACATGAATCAAACATGTAAATACTATGCTGAGGATGAAAAATGTGTGACCGTTCTCCAAGCGGAAAATCTGTTGATGAAAGAGGAGAATGTGGAAAAATATATAGTAGTATGCTTACGGCAACTTAAAATCAAATGTGGGTGAGGGGGTCGGGGCGGCGGGGGAGTGGATACAGCGACGCTCTTCTTCTACACGCACCATCTAGTGGTGCGATGAAGAGACAAGTCGGTGAGGCAGATTTTGAAAAAACTTCATCCTGATTTTTCTGAATGCAGCAGTGAGATTGATGTGTGTAATACTAATTAACTAATATGATTTTTTTCCAAGAAGTAGAGGAAATTGAAAGAAATGGAATAATTATTATTATTTTTTTATTTATTGGGATAATACATTTTGTCCCTTCACACAAATTTTTTTTTTTAATAAAAAAATTACATTTTTTTTTGTTTCAATTTTTTACTGGAAATTCCATATTTGTTGGTTATTTTTTGTATCGACCATCACCGACAGCACCGTGTTTTTCTGGAGCAGCTTCCTTATTGTATGGCTTGTTACCTTCCAAGGTCTTCGATTTCTCGAATTCTCGTTGAAATCTTGCTGTTCGCCGTTGCCGTTCTTCCAGTCAACTGCTGCCTGTGGATTTTGGATCTTGATAAGGTTTGTCCATTTTTTTCTCGTTTGATCTTTCCGACGGTTGGTTAGTAAATGAGGAAACTTTGATTTACCTTCTCATTATAAGTTTTTCTCATGTTCTTGAAGAATTTACACAGAAAGCAGTTCTTCTTCATGGGTTGTGATGAATTTGGTCGATGATGTAAACGACATTTGCGACAATCAGCAATCGATCCTCATCATCCTGCAGATTCTCAGGCAATACATTCCAAATCTCCTCAATGCTCTCCGAGGCAAACATCAACAGAAATTCCTTAGGGAAGGCGACAATATCTCGACGACACATTTCTTTCAGACTTCCCAGGTTACAGAAAATCCTTAGAGACCTATCCAGATTAACGCCGTGGTTCTTCATATACCAGGTTCGTAAAATTCTCACGTTCTCGAGAGCACAAACAAATGGAGGTGATTCATGGTTATCATTATGATTTAAACATTTCGGAAGTTCCAAGTCCGATATTTTTGGACACCCCAAATCTTCCAAATTGATCACTGTTTTTGAACCTTAGAGAATATTCTGAAACCACTGTTTCTTTTCCAATCCTTTGATGTAGAGATTCATCACCTTTGCAGCAACTATCTCCATAATGTCTAACACTTCAGAGTACGTTGTATCACCAGCTTCCCAGGGTATGCCGTGAAAGTTCTTGATGAGCCATGTGTTGGAGCGTTTGAATTTAGCTGATAATTTTTTCCATGGATGGGGAGACTGGAAGAGAGTACATTCAATCCGTTGAAGATCGTTGGTATAGGCGACTGCCAACTCTTTAACGATGAACGTACTTTGATTACCTTGGAATCCTTGAACGTCCAATATCGCTTCCATCTTCACACTGTACTGTTTAGAGNAATCTGTTGAAGATCGTTGGTATAGGCGACTGCCAACACTTTAACGATGAACGTACTTTGATTACCTTGGAATCCTTGAACGTCCAATATCGCTTCCATCTTCACACTGTACTGTTTAGAGCACGACTGAATGGTCTCTCTGGAGCGTCTCGTCAGTCTTTTATAGAATTGGATTGCATCATCACACGCAATTGTACGTCAACAATTCCTGGAACTGTTTACGTTTCAGAGTATTGCGCAGTTCGGGACTGGGTGGGGGAAGTTCATCTCAAGTTCGCTAGTGAATTATATCTGCTTCTAGAACTGTTTACGTTCCAGACTATTGCGCAGTTCAGGACTGGGTGGGGGGAGTTCATCTCAAGTTTGTTAGTGAATTATACCTGGTTCTAGAACGTTTATAAAATCAGTGGTCTGTAGAGTGTATCAGTCTTCATCATGAATCGCTTGAATCCAGACGAAGTCAAATTTCTGTGTGCACTTCCACCGTTTTTGGTTGACTACAATGATATTGTCATTAGACATTATGGTGAGAATCCACCACAAACGCCATGGGATTGTCTTCAAGACTTCCTAGATTTGAAGGAGAATTTGGAACTGGTGAAAAGTATTCGTATTCCACCACGAAATGAACACAACTTGACTGCTGACGAAGTAAATTTGCTGACGTCTATATCACTATATGTCTGTGAATACGATGACATTATTATAAATCACTATGGTGATCATCCACCGCCAACAGCGTGGGATTTCCTACAAGATTTCCTTGAATTACAAGGAAATTATAAAATTGTGGAATTTCGTCGCAATTTGAATATGGAGAAAGATGAGGAGGAGGAATCAGTACCCAGTACTTCAAAGGATAATGAAGATGATGGTTCTCCAACTTCAAAATGTCCTCGCCGTGAGCAACATGGAAGTCGAAAACGTCATCCTCCTTACAATTTCAAAAAAAAAGTTCAAGAACATCGGAGAGAAGGTTTTGAAATAAAAAAAAATGCAGATATATATAAACACAAAATTTATTACATCAAAACTGTTACATGGAAAAATAAAAAACGTTTTTCGTACTAATAATTGTTCATGTTTAAATCATATTTTTCACTCCTCCACTGATTGGATAATATTCCACTATACGATCATATAAATTTAAGCAATAGGCTGCACTTTGAGCCAGAAAATTACGATCATACTCGAATTCAAGACGAATATCAACTGGTCCGGACTTCAAGTACTCATTTTGCTTTGAACAATCGATGACAATAAGTGGAGCATAGGTGAGGAAATCTGTCTTACTCAGAAGTGGCTCAGTTTCTTTCCCACAGTAGGAGCTCTGAAAACTTGTATACATATCATAAAGCAAAGCGTACTGATTATGATCGATATCAAGATTTAGATTACCATAAGGGTAACTTTGAGAATTGAGGAAAAGCTTTACATCGCGGATATTACAATGATCAAAGCGGCTTGCATTCTTATTAGCTTGGTTCTTGCGATTAGTTTGGAATCCCATGATGACATAGCGAGGTTTCTCCAGTTGAGTTGAGCATTTCACCCCACAAACATGTTTAGAGGTGGCTGGCAGCAGTGGGTATTCGTACGATTCCCAAGCTCGGAAACTAATGGGAATTGGTGCATCCTTAGAAATGTAGTTCAATAGACTGATTTTCTTGGAATCGGCTACTCTGATGTAGGGAATCATCCACTCCACTTTAGTCAGTGAGAGTCTAAATGATTCAGCAGCAGCTTCTCCTACTGGTGCTTGGACGACTGCATTCACGTCGGTGTTTCCTCGTGTTAGGATTAGCTCATGTTTTGCATTCACAATAATTCTAGCATAATCCTCAGCGAAACCCAACAACATACTCAATGGTATGGAGATGTCGAAGTAGCCACTAGCATCGAGGATTGTTCTTTCGTCGTCTTTGAGGATCCAACCTGCATTCTCCAGGAGACCAGCTTGACCGGGAGTTTGCGACACATAATTCTTCATCAGTGTCGTGATGTCGATATTTTTGTTTCTATCAATCACAACAGCATTCAGTTCATAGCGTATCTCTTCAAATAGATGGAGGATCGTACAATTCACCAATCTCGTGTGCGTAACAGCTCCTCCATCGGTTTTGGTCAAGCGTCCATGTACATGCAGTGCACTCTTACTCGGTAGCAGGCATANCACTTTTCTTTTTTTTCTTCGTTCCTTTTGGAGTTTCAGACCCAAGCTCTTGAGGAATTTTAGGTTCTGCCGTGTTAACGCTTCGAGAGGTCGTTGATGACTGCTCGATACTGCTGATGATGATTCGCTCTTATAACGACCTCCAGTCTTGGTATTGAAAACAATACCCATATCAGACCCTGATGTGTAATCTTATTGTTATTATCTCTCCCCTGAAATTCACCAATTGACCTTCTTGATCAACAATCTTCACTTGGAGATGACCTATTGCCTGTACGGCTATCGGAAGGTAAATGATGTTCGACGGCACTTCAACAATCTTATATCCTGGTGGAACAGTGGGGACGAATTCATGCACAGTGTGCACTTGTTTTTCATTGATGTATGCTCCAGTGGTAATATTACACTCAACTCTCAGTGAATTGATCCTAAGGATTGTCACTGGTGAATCAGATTCGTGACTAATATGAGGTGGGAGAATCCCACGCGTGAAGCCCAATAACTGTCCAATGGAATCTTTACGATTGAAATCCATTTGATGAGTACATTTGATAATACTTTTCAAAGTATTATTGTTGGGTTTAAGGCTGATATTTATGTTATACTCCGCAAGTTTCTCAACCAAATAATTTTCAATATCCTCGATTTCATAGCTTCCCGTGGGTATTTCAATAACTCTTTCACCCACATAAAATTTGTTATTCCCTGTGTCAATATTGGGAATGGAATTGAATGTTAATAATTCTGCCAATCCGAGAGTGTAGTTCTTCAATGGAGATAATTCAATTGGAGGAAAGTAATGAGCCTCCAGCACTGAGGAAGTGCCTGATAATGTTAGCGTAAAAGAGTCACTCATCGTAGTTAATATCTGACTGATGTCTATGGAGCAATGTCGTCATATTTTATATCATTTCTCCATTGAGGAATTTTAAACACAGATGCCCACACACCACTGTATCATAATCTTGATATCGTTTATGATTATACTTAATAATGCTACCAACACCGACATAATGTATCAAATCTTGAGGTGGATGAAGGTTACCAAAACTATCAAAATAGATGATTTCATTGTTTCGTTTCTTGTATGCGACCCAATGCGTTCTAGGTCCATCCTTATCATCAAGGTTGACAATTGCTGACTCATTTTTAGGTGGACCCGATATGGGCATGTCGTTTCCCATATACACGCCACGAAAATATGGGATTCTCATGATCTTAGCGTATTTTACCAAGTCGATATCGGTGAGAGCTCGGTGTGGTAGCTTTAAACGTTTTTTAAATGAAGACCCAAGCCTTTCTTGTAGGGTTTCAAGTACAATCCTTTACCCAATGCAATGGCCTCCATTGATTGGTTATGTCGTTTATCCTCTCCTAGAGCTTTTTTCGCAGCATTGGCATCATTGATAGCTTTTGCTATGCCTGCTGCACCACCAGCTAGAGCTCCGGTGGCACTTAAACCTGCAAATAAAGGTATCAGGAAAGGTAATACACCTCCGATTTTAGCAGGAACAGGTAAGACGCGGGGTAACCGCACCTGCTTCCTACCACCTTTACTTCTAACTGCATCTCGTGCACCCTTGAGCGCTGTTTTAATAGCATCACTTCCAGGACGCATAGAAGTCTTAGCCGCTTGTAGAATTTGTCTCAAGGCTATTCTTTTCTTCTTCCCACCACCACCTTGACGTTTTTTTCCCCTCTTTTTTTTCTTAACTCCTTTACTTAATTTCATTCCCATGCCTAGAGAAGTTTTTGCCTTCATAGTGTTAGCTATACCCCAAGCGGCAGCTTTCTCACCAAATTTTGCGTCTTTAGCTAAGACTCGTTTCCAGGCTTTCTCTGTAAGAACTTCGTCTGCCTTGTGTCGTGCAGTTAGGTTATCTCGGTTCTCAGAATAGGCTATATAGTATTCTTTATAGGCTACATCAAGTGGATTAATGCCAGGATCACCCCGTTCTAATCGTTTCTGCAGCTTAGTCCCAGGACCAGAATGCTGATATCCTGTTATGTGCAATTCTATAGGAAGTTTATTAATGATACTGTTCACTAAACCGTTGCCTTGATGTTCTCTCTTACGTTTGGACACTTTCATGGTTGTACAAGGACTGGCTGATAATGAATTGCGTAGCGAGTATTTATAGGTTTTCAAAAAAATCTATAAATGATGATGCATTTTGTATTTCAAGTTCAGTTATCGACCATGCGTTTCAAAGAGCAGAAGACTAGACTACCAATAATGAATTTTGATAATTTGACACGTAACAAAAAAAGAGAGAAAACACGTCATGGACCTTTATTACCTAACAGTGTACGTGGAGTTATCTGTGAACCCTCAAATTGTGGGAAAACAAATGCATTATTGGCACTCATAGTTCACCCTAATGGTTTAAGATTTGAGAATATCTACGTCTATTCAAAATCACTCCATCAACCCAAGTACCAGCTGCTCAAAAGTCTAATTTCACCCATGAAGGGTATAGGATATTTCCCATTCAGTGAGCATAATGATGTCATTAAGCCTGAGGATGCTCGACCAAATTCTATTATGATCTTCGATGACATAGCCTGTGAAAAACAAGATGATGTACGAGCATTTTTCTGCATGGGTCGACATATGGATGTTGATAGCTTCTATCTTTGTCAAACGTATGCCCATGTACCTAAACATCTAGTGCGAGATAATACCAATCTGCTGATTCTCTTTCGCCAAGATGATATGAATCTTAGACATATTTATAACGATCATGTGAATACTGATATGTTATTTGTCGAATTCAAGGACTTATGTGCAAAGTGTTGGAATGAAAGCAAATACAGTTTTATTATGATTGATAAAGATAGTGAAATTGATAACGGTCGATATCGAAAAGGATTTGACAGTTTCTTGAAAAGATAAATACACCCTTTCCAACGAAACTAAAGGCAGTTCATCTGTGAACGTACTCGTATCAACATCCAGGGCGAAAATTTCAAGAACGAGAAGAATACCTTGCGGAATATTACTCAAGCGAGTGACGCTATTCGTCGCAAGCATAAAATGATAAAACTGGGTAGAGAAACTACTGAGAAGGCTATGAGTGAAGTGCTTAAACCAGTGATAACACCTCTCGAGAAGTTGGTGGATCAAACGAAGGAACGTATTATTGGAATAAAATATCAGGGAAAAATGCTACGGAACGAAAAGCGCTCCCAAATCAGGCGTCAATCCGTTCGAGCAATGAAAAGAATGCAAACCAGTACCACAGCTACATCCACACCACGTGGAGAGCATGCGTGCACGCATCACCCTATTTTATTTATGAATTCCCCACTTATCGCTACACAATCACTTCTTAGAAATAGAGAGAGTATTTGTGAACCGATTATGCACTCCATGGGTGCACTTATCGTTCGACAAATACGGGGTTTTCGGAGAGGGCACGATGCCGTCATTCGATGATGGCGTAGCTTATGCATTCGCCTTCCATGATCCTCCTACGGATTATCGAGGGAAAATGTGCACTACTGCCCTTCTAGGAGTGTGCATTTATTCTTACCATTTTTCCTCCAATCCAGGTTCCACGAGGAGTCCTCTCGGCGTCTTTTCCCTTGAGCTGCTCCAAAAGCGCGGCGACCGCGGCGGAACTGCGAATGAATCCAGCGTTCGACCGAGATTCTCGTATGACGACGAGCGACTGAGGTGCCGTGTGATCAGTCGCCGGAGTGTTACTTCTGCAGTCGGTGGAAACTCGCGCGCGGGGACGTTAATTCAAATTTAAACTCCGAATATGGAGTCTTAAGATAATTTATTATTTTATGTGGCTTGCACTTTATTTCCTTTGACTGAAAATTGTTTGAAACTGAACTTTAACCGGAATTTACTAAACGAAACGAACGAGACTTGGATTGAGGGGAAAATATAGGCGGTTGTTCGCCTTTTATCAACGCGAATGCACTTTTCAACTGAGTGAGTGCATTTTTCGTAGCTGTCACTCTCCCGGGAGTTTATTGGGGAATCACCTCTAACAAAACCGTAAATCTAAAATGGGCCATGGCAATCCATGCAGGCGAGAGGCCTAAATTCACCCACATGTCCTTCCAACTGTACCAGTGAGCCCAATAACCCCCCGAAACGCGTAAGCTAGGGAGCATGAGCATTTCAGCTCAACCTCGATGATCAGCAACTAACACTCAACGGAAATACGAGATCTCACCGGGAGGATCACTCTATCGGCCACGATCCACGGTGTAGACTCGTTCCACTCAGAATTCGCGAAACTAACAAAATATCTATTAAACCGGTAAATACATTTGACAATAAATTTACCGAAACCGTAATGACTCTAACCGTAAATCCCTCAATCCCAAACTGAACTGGAAATTACCTCGAAACATCGAGAATTTAATTATTTGTTTTTAATTCAGCTGAATATTTTATTTTTACTCGTTTTTATCGTGGATCGACACATGAATTTACTTGTTTCAAAGAATCGAACGTTATTCTCCCGCGGATGTTGATGTTCGGATGTTCTGATGATCGATATCCAAGGCTCGAGCTAAAGATTAGAAATGTTGCATCTCCCTTCGACAGGGGTGCTAACCTTCAGGGGAGGGGGAGATAACGCGATTCTCTCTCTCTTAAAATTATTTACTCACCCTCGTCACGCTCTCTCCTTACAATTTACTTGGTCGAAAGTCCGCAGTTTTCCGATCTTGCTGTGAACTCTCGTACAGGTGGCGGAATTCTCGAAAATTCCGTCACACTTTCCTACATTTATTTATAATTCATGCTCCGATTCGATTTGAGAATTTCATGAGAAAATCGAACGTGCAAATTCACCCGCGTAAAATAACCTCAGAAATAAACTCGCCCACATGTTATTCACGGACTGAGTTGAAAATATAAATTAATCGAGGATAGGGGAAAAATTTCTATGCAATATATAGCGCTATATGACCTTGTTCATCAATTTTTCATTAATTTTTACAATAAGTCGATGATGAGTCTACAAAATGCGATTCAATAGAATACAAGAAGGAGAGAGAAAGAGTAATGCGCTATTCAAATCTCCCTCCTCTGCGCGTGAGGTTGGAGCGCACTGTTACCAACTTCGAAAACGAAATTTCACACTGCTCAGAGATAATGTGAAATGCAAGAATGTGGATATGATCCCGTTGCTATGCGCGTAATTTCCTTAATATTAAGTCGAAAAAGAAAATAGTGATATCAATGGAAAGCTCGTGGCCGATTTATGTGATGTAACTAAGGCAATTTTTTTCGTAGGGTATCACGTTTTCATTTCATTCAATAAATGTGTTTCGGCGGTGGTGGAGGGGGTAGTTGCTTCGTGTATAGATACGCAGTGCATTCGGCCTGATGTTTTGCTCAGTCGGTCAAAACTTTTCTTGGCCGATACGCCATCGCGTATCTCGATCTACAAAAAACATGAGGACAATTTCAACAAAAATGTGTTTTCTTGGAATATACCTTAATGTCAATGTTATTAATCGATTGACAAAATGTTCAACTTACTTCCTGGAGAGGCGATTTATAATTTCAGTTGGAGGATCATGTGTACTACAAGCCTGCTTCTTCAAATCTTGTCTGAAAGCATTAAGTCTTAGCTTATCACTAGCTGGTCCATGCTCATGTGATTTCCCATTGTCTTCAATCCTTCCATCCCAATAACTGGAAAGTCGCACAGGACAGCGGTTCATAATTCAATCTTGGGTACATCGAAAAGACTTTTTGGTCGGTCCTTCGTAACTCAGATAAAATGTATTATTCTGGTATAAAAAACTACGCCTGCCGTTTCCAAGGTCAATTTCAATCAGGTTTCCTTCGTCCTATATGATGATAAGAAATGCATCATTCTAGAGTGAATTTACAAATACCGTGGTATATGACATTGCAATAGGTGTTAATCTGAGGATTTTTATCACATTTTTAACACTCACCATGACGAATCTAGCTTCATACGATTACACTTGTTTTATGTATCGAACGTAAATATTTTTTAATTATCCGGCAAAATCAAGCAGTTTCCAATACATTGCAATGGAGCACAAGCAGTTGAATGCATAAGATACCGAGGGTCGCTTCAACTCAAGTTAGTCATGGTAGAGGGGGGAAAGTTACATGATTGGCTCGTTGGAGAATGTATCAGAGCTCGTCTGTATCCGTCGGTTTTAGACGAATTTGATAGCCGGATAATTATTTCAAACGGGATAATCCATTAATCTATATCGAAATAAGGGAGAATGTTTTGCACTATTTCGATTAAATTGTTCATTTTCGACTAATTTTTTTTTCTGCCAACATTAGTATAGAACATTCATAGATAGTACTTGCAGATATACACAAGAAAACAAACAATAGTCATTCAATTAAAGTTGATTAATAACTCTACTATCGTATTTTTTTGGTGGCTTCTGCACATTGGGATTTTCAAGGTTTTTTCAAGCGGAATGTGAAACCGTCGTACTCGAACAATGAATTTTCTTAATCAGTTGAGGATGCCTCCGATTCTTCAAGCTCAAAAGCGTCTCCATCAGTAGTCTCTTCTCCGCGGATGTACCTCATGGAAGGTGATGATGACCCAGACAATGTATCTGGAATAGTGAAATGCTTTTTGTTTTGTTCATTATGTATTTAATCTAGTACTGCCAGAAAGAAATTATTATTTCTTTGATAGGAAGGGATTTACTCTCAGAGGACTTGACACTTGCATTATTTAATCGTCGACGTTCAGTACAAGTGGACATTAGTTCGAATGGAGATTCTTGCGATGCTATAACGTTGGAATCCTCTCCGTTAGCTTCCCCCTTTTCACAAAGGCGGCTCATGGAAGATGATGCTGACCCATTCAATCTACCTATGTAAGAAAAGAAAAATTTATCGTTCTTGACCGATTTCGTTCGAAATTTACACCAACAGATGAAAATTCCTCAACCAGAAGGGACTTACTCTTGAAAAATTTTGTCCTGAGCTAGCAAAATTTAAGGTTTGTCGTTCATTACGAGTGGCGCAGATTTCATTGAAGATTCATCGGAGATTTCAACGTCAGAATGCTCCTTATTAGTTTCCTCCACTTCATCAATGTAGCTCGTGGAAGGTACGGCTGAGCTATTCGATGCGCCTAGTGATGACACATATTTTGATAATCGAGAATATTGTTCAATATTTCAGAAAACACTTGAACATTTCTAAGTAAAAGGGACTTACTCGCAAAATATTTACTATTGAGACTGGTGACATTTGCTGATCGACGTCCGTCACATGTGGACGATGATTCCAATGCTTCTTCTTCACTTTTTACTGGAAGGACTGGTACGTTTGCCATGGTACCCAATTTTTCAAGGAGTGAGGGACGAAGGCACTTGAAAAAGAAGTTTTCGAAGGTGATCCTGAAACTATAATTAGCGGAATTAGAATTTGTAAATCTAACCAGACGCTATAATCTATTTTCAAGAGCCACTTCCCTTAAATATATTGAATATATTACCTCTTACATTGGTATTCTCTAAGAGCTGTAGTCAGTCCGTGGATGTCGGAGACTTGATTAATGTGAGGAGCTATTTTATCTCTCACTTCACTGTTACCATCGGTTTCAAAAACCTTCATCAATTTTATTTCAGTTTGCAACCCTTCCGATAGTGCCCCTATTCGAATTTAATAGTTCAGATTTTTACTGACAAACTTTCCGAGTAATAATTAATAATACTTCATGCATATCATAAAGTTTATCGATTTAGTTTATCGAGCAATTTTTCCACGTTGGTCTGGTTGTACCTGAATTTGGCTACAACATAAATACTGAAGCTCTCAGTTCTTCTACTCAATTGAAGGATCTCTAGGGAAGCACCTAATAATCCGATATGCTGTCCCCAGCGTCTTTTAAATATGTAGAAAAGAGTTCCAAGCGGTGGGAATTCGACAATTAGTTCATTAATTCCATTCTCTACGAATATGAGCCCTGATTGAATATTATCTTCATCTTGGGTTACACCCAAAGTCCATAAATGTTGGAGAATTTAAACAGGGGTATGATCCAAACCGCTGTCACGCCAGAGACCGCTAACCTCCTGCACCAAATTTCATAAAAATTAATGGGAAATTATGTAAAACCCAACGTAAGTCTATCAGAGACATGCACTTACTTTTACAAAATCACTCGATAGTATCCTGACTGCAGCCTGTGGAAGTACAGCGCCAACGGAATTCATGGTTCCCTCATCTGTATTTGTTATGACAGTATTCACTCTTCTCAGTGCAGGTGCTCCAGTCATAATATGGGACAGAATTTGTTCGTAAAGCTGCTATGAGGAACCTTTCACGTAAGCAACGAAACAACAGTACGTCTAAAAATAATGAAAAATGTCATCAACTCTTCAGTAGGCGCACTATGAGCATAGGACGGTTTAATCATCTATGTCACTGCGGCAGATTACTTTGAAAATTTAAACAACAATTTACCGAGTGCAAATCCCCCTTCGTTCTCACGAGATGGACGTTCAAAATCTCCGTATCCCATGGATGTGAAAGGACCTATACCCAGTTAGTCAGTTGTCATTTTATTGTAATGAGATTGTTATAATAATGAGAATTCATTCAAAATATTTCATCACTATATACGTACATTCGTTACTCGATTAATAACCATTGTCGATTCTGCATTCATAGCAGAAATCATCTCCGCTGATGTAAAAATTAAGGCCGTTCGACTTTTAGTTGATACTACTCCTTGCAAAATGGATTTCGCTTCAGTTCTGGTATTCTTTATGTATGTAGCCAATGTTTCCAGATCTCCAGGGATGCTTACGGGGGGCTTGACACGTCGAACTTCCATACTTATAGCTTTCTTTATTTTATGTTGAGGGAATCTGTAATGAATTCAATATTTCTTTTCGTCTGTATCCACGGAAATAAGATTTATTAGCACACAACGACAATGACCTTTCAGCTAATTGATTTGTGAATACCCTGATCCCTCTCAGTTCTAAAGTCATTGCGTTCAATGGCTTCAGTGTCCTCTGGGTGCTGGTGAATCTTTCCATTATCCTTAGTAGTACCATCCAAAAATTCACATACAACTACGTGGCAGCCGTTGCGTCGATATGCACAACGGAAAACTGTCTTACTCTGGCTCGACTTTATACGGTCAAGATAAAATCTAAATTTGTTATACATATAGATCCAAGTCCCGAGCCTCTCACCTAGCAGCTTGATGATTTTCTCATCCTAGGAATTTCCGGAAGAGTAAAGATAATTTATCGATACTTTCATTAGGTATCACGGTCTGGCACAGCTATCTGTACAATAAGACTGGAAATGTACATACCATTTTTAATGTAATCGAACTAAGTCAAGTCGAAAAATTATTAAATATCAGATGACAATACTTTTCTCTTCGGTATAAAGAACGTTATCACAATGAACACTGAGCGGAGTGACTGAGCGGAGAAAAAGCCACCCGCTGTGGTCCGATGGCTTGAAGGTGGTGCGAGTTGGTGAAGGAGGAGGAGAGAAGTGAGCGCTTCCCTTGTATGATAAATATTGCGTTCGCTTTCGAACCATACATCGAAAAAACTATTAAGAAATTATCGACACATGGTGTCTACGAAATTTCAACAATTCATTGAAAAATTCATTCGTTTTTTATTCATCACTCTATAATGTATAGTACGTGGGATATTGTTATTCATGTATGATAGCGTAACGCGTTTTCATAAACGCCACCACGCGTTCAGCAAAATACATAAAAATATCTGGGCAACAAGGGAAAGGGGGGCAAAATGAAACAGTGGGGCCAAATGAAACGATCGAAAAACTACGGTTTGACGCAATTCAAGCAAAACAATTTTTTTTCAGTAGAAGTTAGTAGCGAAGTGGTAAAACGGTACAAGTCAATTTTCACTATTGACCACTTTTCAATTAATATCTCGGAATCTAAGGGAGATTGCAAAGATGTTGTTATAATCTTTTTTGTAGAGTCGATTAAGTGCTACAAAAAAAGTAATTACTACAAAAAAGTAATTAAGTGCTACAAAAAAAGTAATTAGAAATAAGTCGACTTGAAGAGTTTTACCACTTCGCTACTGAAATGAACATACAGTGCAAAAAAATCCCTGATATTGGAAACCCCTATGTAGCGTATTGACTATCTCTTCAAATGAAGTTACACACAAAAGTAACACACGTCCTTTTCTTCCTTGAAAAGCGCCTCGGTACGCGTTAAAGGCACATGTGGGAATTAAATTGTTTATAACAATATCAAAGGTAACTTACATAAAAAATAGCTCAGATATTCATGCTTTACACCCTCAAATGAGTGAGTATAAACATCGTTTATCCGGAGCAACATGCCTCGGAGAAATGCCCGGAAAATTGATTGGATATAGAAAAAAATGTTTCTAATGAAAAATGCTAGTTATTTTGCAATGCATCTATTTAGTCGAACAATATTTGTCTCTTTTCCCAATAGTTCAGGAGATAATTACAGTTGATTGTTGAACGGAACACTAATTGGCCCCATCGTCTTGCATAAAGACGTTAATAACTCAGAAACTACTCGAAATAGAGCAAAAAATCAAATAACTAAAATGATGTATTTTTTAATGAGGAATACTTTTTATGTGAAACATTTTGCTCTATCTATAACTAATTCGCGACACTGCTCCGAGGGGCACCCCCCCTCACGTGTAAGTTATCTCGCGGCGCCCGTTCCACTTCCACCCATGATATCTCTTTAATCATCATAGTTCAAAAAAAAATCTCAGATGACGAATGTGTATTTTGCCATGAGGAACATTTTTTGTCTCAACAATTTTTTCATATCTCTAATAGACCTTGCCTCATAATGGTTTAAATAGTTGAATTGTTAATAACAATACCAAGGGCAACTCGCATCACACAATAACCGCGATATTCGTGATTTCCGCCTCCGAATTAGTCACTGTCAACATAGTTTAGCCGGAGACCTCATTTTCGGGATAAACCCGTGTGATAAACTAGTTATTTTCATCACAAGGTCCACAAAGTATTTTCTGACGAATGTGATTATAGGCCTCGCCTTCGGCTCGGCCTACAAAGCCACATTCGTCAGAAAATACTTTTGGACCGTGTGATGAATGCAATTTTTCGTCAGAAGGCCCGTAAACCGCGATCAAACCGAGCGAAGCGAGGTTAGAATCGCGGTTTACCGGGTCTTCTCACGAAAAATATTTTTTGATGAATTTTTGCGTTCGTTTAATACACAGCAACGGTTGAGGGAAGTATTCGATGAAATTTGAAGGTCGCAGAGTACTCCGTGGAAATTTTTTTTTGTTTTGCTTTTGGCCGATCAGAGGGCGGTGACCTGGCTTATGTGACTTCGTTCGTAAATACGTGCAAAATATTTGTCAAGAAATATTTATCAGAAAAAAAATTTACAGGCTGCTGAGAAACTGAAATTCAGGTTCTCTACTCCTCATATTTGGGCTCTAAAATTGTACCTAACATAAAACTCCGTGTTTATATCGTAATCATCGACAGATGAAGAAATGTCATAACATTTGACGGTTGAGATACGAAAAGAAAACACTGAAGAATGCCTATGAAAGACTGTTACTTGTTTTGTTTAGTCGAATGCGATGAATAGAGAAAGAAAAAACAGATATAAAACAGTGGCGGTATCCCCGAAAAACAGAGAGGTCAAGGAGAAAAAAAAAACAGTACGAGCGAAAATACTGAGAAAGGTATAGTAGAGAACAAGACTATTCCGGCCAAACCGTGGCTAATCGTCGCGGCGGGGAGGAGGGCACTGTGTTGTATACATTTAAGCTTGACAAGTTTTTGTTATTAATTTTTGCGTTTTCCGACCCCCAGATTAGGAATATTAAGTTGGCCGAGTAGAATTGCCTGTGCTTTCTTCTGTTATTGACAATTTATAGATAAATAATTGAAAATTATGTGCAAGAAATCCTGGTCCAGCATTGGCCAATGAATTGAGAAAAAAAAATTTCATTCGAAACGATCGAAAAGCATGAGAGATTCTCTCCTCACATGCCTAAAGTCAGTGGGGAGATGATACGTGGTAATGGGGGGGGATCAGTCCTTACATATTTTTTCTAATCGTCAAGAGTGTATTCATAAAAAAATCATGAAATCAGTGAAATACTTGCAATAATCAATTCTTCGTTGATTATTCATTACAAAATTATTACAACGATGGCTAGGGTAATAACAAAGGAACGCGCCGCAATTCAACTCGGCAAACTCAATATTTGTATAAAACGTAGAATTCAATTGAAAAAATCTGCGCGACCTAAAATATATATACTATATAATATAGTTTCTATTGCTCCGTGTCTAAATATCATAGTTGAAAATGCAATTGGTGGGTGCCAACCGTGTTTGGCATGTATTTTTCTTGTTCTCTTTCCACCTAAGAGTAGAAAATGATGAAAAATTGCAAACGAACAACCGGAACTTGATACCGAGAAAATAAGAACCACTTCATTACCAAATTATGCTATCGTACTTCAAATCTCATTTCTATACGAGAACCTAACGTTTCGCATAATGATTGTTGAAATTATCTTTTTTTTTCAGGAAAAAATTATAGGGAGATTCTTTGATACACTAACGTGGATTGACACAATGAACATAGGATGAAAAGCTCCATGACTACATTAATGTGAAAAAATGTAGTCGATAAAATAGTCGTAATTTAGGGTTACTTATGTATTGTGACGTGTTATTTTCCGTCACCAAATAGCATTTCTTTATTCGACAGTTTCGCGTGTGGGTTTCTAATTTAAAAATCACCAGACGGGAAGTCATCAATCGACAGCGAGAGTCACGAGAGAGGTTCAGTATATTTTGTTGATTATTTGTTTTGTATTGCCTTCTGTATTGTTTCAATCGAATCTGGCACCGACATCGTGGGACTGAGGTGGCAATATCTCCGGGAATCGTCGAGGGACTTCGGGACACTTCGAGTTCGTGATGAGAGCCTCATGGGTCTTCGGATTGCCAGAGGTCGCCAGCTCTCGGGCAACTCTAGGGGAAACGTGATGTAGGAGCCCGGCTGGTTCAATGTGGAAGGGGAAGTGAAGGATTTCACTGAGATCAGAAGGAGGTTCAGTTGAATCGTCCTTTGGTGACAACATGGTCTGGAGAATGATTTTGAAGGAGGTCAGAGGAAAGTTGGATTTATTTGATCATCTGGGATGAATTGTTTTTATTAAATAACGTCTGAGAAGTCACTGCGCATGCGCCGACGGACTTGGTTCGGCCATGTAAGCGACAGAGTCTAGTTGTTCGGAAATGGATTGGAGGAGTGAACGGAACGAGCAGCCAATGAGCGTCGTTGCCGCGTTTTCACGGTCCAGCGTGGTGTCGCTGGGAAAACGCACCTCACTTCCCGTTTGGTGGTTTCGCCATACGTTGTGTTTGAGCAATTTGTGGAGTTCGATTGCGTTAATTTTGGAGTTTTGGGGAGCCTGAAGGCGCTCTGGAAGGAGAATCAGACCTGTGGAGGAAGCCCCGAGTGGATTTGTCCGGAAGAAGGTCCCGAAGACTCGGATTTGAGGAGTTTTTGAGACGTTTTCCGGAGACATCGAGGTGGACTGCTGGGTGAGCATGATGGCTATGACTCTATATGACGCATCTGTGTGAATTTGTCGTGAGTAGGACTCTGGCCAATTTTAGAATTTTGAATAGATGTTCAGTGCATCTTAGTCCCGTGGGACTTTTAGAGCTTAGAAATGATTGCCGGATAGAGTCCTAATCACTCTGATCAGTAATTGCTTAGTGGGTCTCTTTTGTCTCTCTCTCGTGCGTATTTGGAATCATTGTGTTTGATCATTCGATTTCGGTTGTCTTGCGACATTGAGTCATTTCGTAGAGTTTCGGGCTCTCGGGTTTCATGTTGCGAGTAACAATTATTTTATGAATATTTTGGTTATTGAAAATGAGTTAGTGTTGCGTCTAAATGAATTTGTGTTAGACGAACCCTCTCTCTGTCGGTTAATATTCAGTGAAGGACATTGAACGTAGGTCTTTTGTGTCTCGTGACCTTGCTTCGTTTCGCTGGTCCGTTGTCTTGAGTTTTCTTATTTGTTTCGGACAGCCAGCTTTAATGTCACGTAGACAAATTCTTGGGTTTTAATCGTTCAGTGTTGTTCAATCTACATGATTATTGTTGACGATATTTTGATTCTGGTTTTATTTTTTCTCTTTGACATTGTTTATTCTTGACTTTTGGGGTGGTAAGATCTTTCAATTCAACTATCGGAATCTCTTTTGACTAAATTGACTAAGTATATTACTTCTTTATTTTCCTATCAGAATTCTTTATTCCTTGGACAATTGTAGAATCAGTAACTATCGAAGCCTCATGATCGTTGACCGATCGAAACAACCAAAGGGGGTTTTCCAAAGAAATTGATTTGTTTTATTTGTATCGAGTCATCAAAGTCTGATTAAATATCGTGATTTTCCTCCGCAATCTTGAGTTAACTTTATTTATTTGGTCCATACCTAGTCATACTTTAATCTAAGCTTCACCAGTGACCTTCACGCCGTTCTTCGGTCGGAGTTAGCAGGAGACCGTTTCGAAGCTTGGGATTATTCTGGAAATTTTGTTTTTGGCTGTTCGTTTCATTCCAGTGGTCGTTCTGGTAATAACGACCTGGCGCTCGACTTATTTGTTGTTTCAGGGTGGTCGTACGTCGATGGGCTACGTAGTGGATCGAGGGTTCCGTGAACCTCAGGAAATTACGTCACAGTATTTATGTACATAGTAGTATATAAGATAGCACATGTCTTGATATCTTCATTGATAATACATGGTACATAAAGACATACATTGCTCAACGAGCTCTTCAAGTTGACGTACATAGTGTCACACTACGCTGGACGTTTTTCGGAAGGAGGGGACATTATTTTCTGTACTGACGTCTGAAGTAAATAATCTACACAAAGTTTCTTATAGTCGAAGCTTCAACGAATCAATAATCATAATTTTTTTTTCCTCAGTACAGAGAGCCCTTATCCATTCACTAATGTTACGTCGGTTATCAGTTACTCAAAATATCCACTGAAAATATTGATGAATAAGTGAGAAAGAATAAATTCATTGGAATCAATGGCAGAGGTAACAAAAAGTATTAAAATTTCCCTTTTTACTCATAAAAAATTTGAAAAGATCCTCTCGAGTGTTTCTGAATGCCTGAAAGAAACTTTTTAGAAGATAATTTGCTAATGGAGTGATAAATTGTCATGATTGACATCGTCTTAAGTTCACAATTTTCAAATATCGTGATAACAAGAGTTTCCTGAATAAAATATCAACATACATTTTGTGTTCAAAATTTTTTTCAGCTGCAAACTAGATTTCATGAATGAAATTATTCCAAAACTACGTATTTTCAAATGTGAATAGAAATCTACGAAAATGTTAAATTCCAATTGTCTCAGACCACCACTCCACTACCAAATTATTCTGTCTGCTTCTCAATCGTTTCTCTATGAAACGATCTTGAGATTGACATGTTAATTATTGGGATTTCATTTTTTTTCTAGGGCGAGAGAAGAGGTGAATTAGATGTGATGAGATGTCGTGATAGAATGGAGATAAAAAAAGGCCCACTATGAATCTTCTAATGTGAAAAAATGTAGTGACTTAGATTGTCGTAACTTAGGGTTATTGATGCATATATGTACATAGTAGTGTCTAAGACAGTACTCATCTCGATTTTGCGGTCATCCTGAGCCTCTAACCTGAAAATAATTCAGCTGTCAACAATTCCATCACATTCCGTCTCTTTGATTGATATGACAATGCCGGGAGTACCGCAATTCACATGCGACCAACTGTTCACGATCTTCAGGGGATTGTCTTTCCTGAAAGATGGAGAATATTTCCCATACAGTGACAATATCTGGCAGTCTGCAGCCACGGCAACAAATGATAAATTGCACAAAGACTATATTTATCAATATATAACGCAAAATCGTAGAATAGTCAACAAAAATCCTGAGACGGGGTTATCTTATTGCCTCCATGGCAATTCGATACCTACTCACAAACAGAAACAAAAGAAAACTAATGACAAAGACTTCAACTGGTCAATGTAAGCACCAAAGAAAAATTACCAAGATTTAAAAGATTTGAGAACAGTTGTTAGTTTGAATTTAAAACAATGGGATAAATTAGGCCTGACTTTGAAGAAGTATAATCAGAGAATCTATGAATTCCTTGATGATGGATGGTGTGATGAAGTTTATATAAACTATTTGAACAGTTGAAACTCCCATGCCCACTCAGTTTCAAGAATGCCAAAATTGACAGAACCTCAGGAGGAACTTTTCTAACTATTAAGGGTCATTGTCGTAAATGCCAAAGAGAAATCCATCTGTATAGTTTAACTGAGCCCACTGAGAATGGGATTGATTTCCATATATCCACTCTCGATACAAGAGGAATCATTCACATGAAGAAAAGACAACTCCGAGGGGATAAAAGAAAAGAGGTGGCACAGGAGTTTAAAGGGGAAGTCCGCTTATCTGTGGCAACGAGAGGAAGCGCATCGGCGGATGGAGTTTGGTGATGCAGTACCGGCGGTCTTATACTCATCAGAAGTTCTCCGTAAAGTGACGCAGCAATCGATAGAGGAGGAACTAGGGTTGAAATCGGGAGATAATGCCGTCATTTCGCTGTACAACGTGAAAAAGTCTCCTCAGTATTCAGGTAGCATCCGAGAAGTAGCCTTACACAAACCATACGTCATGTATTGGCTTCCTGAACAACTCACGATATATCAGATTTTTTTGGGGAGTGATAGGCCTTACACAAACCATACGTCATGTATTGGCTTCCTGAACAACTCACGATATATCAGATTTTTTTGGGGAGTGATAGGCCTTACACAAACCATACGTCATGTATTGGCTTCCTGAACAACTCACGATGTACCAGATTTTTTTGAGGAGTGATAGGATAGGTAGTATAAGCATTGATGGAACAGGGACTGTTTCAGCACCATTGCCAGCAACTGATGGCTCGAAAAAACCAACCTTCATTTATCACGCTGTGACAGGTTATAAAGAGAACATTCTTCCATTGTTTCAAATGGCTTCAGCGAAGCATGACGCAAATACATTGGCCTATTGGATTCGAGAGTGGATGTGTTCAGGTGCTAAGGCTCCAAAGGAAGTTGTCACCGATTTCTCATTAGCACTCTTGAATGGCGTGACAATGGCGTTTAATGAGTGCTCTTTGCATAAGTATGAAGATCGATGCTTCTCACAAATCTCAATGTCGAGTGCAGTTAAGTTGGAACAGCTAAATGTCTTGCGTCTTGATATCCCTCACCTCATCAAATTTATCACTAAATGGTCATGCTTTTCGAAGAATCAGCCTCACGTAGAAGATTTCTTCGTACGGAGTGTGGTGTTGTTGGTACTTCAAACCAATCTTGAAAAATTCAAGAAGCTTTTCCTTGCAGTCCTGACTGTAGCATTTTGTCCAAAGATTTGGGAAGACAATAAGCAAGATGAGTGCTTCAAATCACGGGAGAAGTTATTGGCACTCATGAAGACTGGTCTTAGAGATTGGAATTCCAAGTATCGTGGCTCCAAAGATGATCCTTTCGCTAATCTCAGTGATATGATTCCTGATGATCATGAAGAAGATGAAAATTGCAATGAGAGACCAATCTTGAACTTCATCAATGCTATTGCAGAAGAGACTAAGAAGAATGTAACATCAAAAGGAATCGACAACAAGTACACGTGCCCCATTTTCGGTGAAAAGCTCATCAAATTGCCAAGGCGATTTGTCCTGTGGACCCCCATAATGGCCAATCTTCATCGTCCTGAAACCGATTATGGAATAGCTGACATAGAAAGGGCATTATCAGCACGTAGCGAAGCTTATTTTGAGGATTTCAAGAATTACATTTTGATGGGAGAGAAGACTCTGAGGCTTGATAAAGTTGTTGTTCAACACTTAAGAGCATTGACTGGCACTGTCAACTTACTAGCACCGAACAAACATTCAAAAATTCCACCCAAGAGTGCTGGCAGTTCAGTCAATGAATGCAGCGATGATGAGACAATGACTCACAGCCGGAATGTGAGTACAGAATCATATGGAAGATCCGTTAACTCTCCAGGATCAAAGACGTCTGAGTCTTCTGGGAGTGATTCTGATAATTCAATAGTTGAAGCGAGCACTTTCGATGACTCAGCTCACTCGGGAGGGAAAAATACTTCAGAGGAACATCAAGACAGTCTCCAGGACGAGCATCCACAACCCGTCTCTTCTGTGAGAATCGACAATTCATCGAACAGCCCCCTCAATTTTTGTAATACTCCACCTCCTACGACTCACTAATTAACATGTACTGCTGAAGATTCAATTGTTGAATCCAGCACATTCAATAATCTAGTTCACTCGACAGGGGAAAATACTTCAGAGGAACATTCAGACAGTCTCCAGGAAAAACTATCACAACTCATCTCTCTTGGATTGATCGAAAATCCATCGAACAGCCTTATAAATTTTTCTCGTGCTCCACCTGCTACGACTCATAAACCAGCGGATTATTCATATAATGTGACGAGGAACGCAGCTAATTCCTCAGTACTCAATGGCCAACCACGTATGGATGGAAGATCCGTTAACTCTCCAGGATCAAAGACGTCTGAGTCTTCTGACATCCAGTTATGCCTTAGTGATGACCCCTCTGTAATCCAGGTCAACGATTCATCTTTGTCCGATACGTTCCCCATTCGTCCACTGCTAAAATGACGAAAGAAGTGCATTTCGGAATATGATCACGATTTACCCTCGTCAGCTCTTTTGGAATCATATTCCAGCAATGACGGTCGTCATTTCCAAGGCGTTGAAGATCCTGTACATGACGCGTCATCAGTGTTAATCGATATTTCCAACACTGGCAATTCATATCTGAATGAAGTTGATGCTTGGGGAGGACTCCTCACTTAAGAAAAAGAGAGTGGTGTCTATATCCAGTGTTGTCCGGATATAGAGAATCTTCATGAGCGTCCACGGTTGCCTAAGAAACTACCTTTGCTGATCACCGGTAATCATCTGTCTCTAATTAATACCTCTAGAGGTTCACTCAAGTTTACGAATACGTGTGGTATTGACGCAGTCCTTCATTGTATTCGAGTTGGATATGTCGATTTGGTAACGTACAGGGAGTTTGTCAATGAATCCAATGCGGATATATTTGATGTAGTTAAAGTATTGTCAAGAAGAGGGAGAGTTCAAGAAGTCTATAAGAAACGTGCTGAATTAATTCTAAGATTATCGAATCCTACTGATAATATAGTTGATTGTGAATCCAACATCGGTATAATTATGGAAAGGTACTAAAAGAAGAGCCTTCGATCATGACATCGACCATATGTAGTAACTGTGGTCACCAGAAGAAGAGGAAGAAAGCAGTATTAGAACTTAATCTAAATCCGTTGTACAAGAAATGTTTGATGGGTCTCCAAGAATCTCTAGATCAGTACTCTGAATCCCAAATTGCTCAACCTTGTAAAGAGTTCTCCACGGATAGAATGTTCGTCATTAGTTATGGGTCTCATTTGTTTATTGACGTTGAAGCTTTGGAATGGCACCAGTTGGCGACGAGAAAGGGATATTCAAAAGACTAGCAGTGAATTTTCTGTTACTGTTAAATTTTCAGTGGAGGAAATACCGAGGGTTTCCCAACCCCGAGCGGTTTCGGGAGAACCGCTGGTCCCTCGGCCATGAAATTAAAATTTGGGCGTCAAAAATTGTACCCCCACCACCGTTTATAAATATAGGACCCCACCACCACACCGATCGGAATAGCGCGGCTCCGACGTGTGTGCGCGGTGAGGGTACAGCGTATACTGCGGGCACGTACCCCAACCACATGCGGTTTTGGAGGAACCGCTGGTCCCTCAGCCACGATACTAAAAATTTAGGGGTCAAAAATATTGGCCCCCTCCATCACTAATATATTTAGGAACCCACCATCGCACCGATCGGAATAACGCGGCTCTGACGTGTGTGAGCGGTGGGGTAAAACGTGTACTGCGGACGCGTCTCCCAATCTCGAGCGGTTTTGGGAGAACCGTTGGCCCTCAGACCTCAATATCTAGCAAAAATTCGGGGTTCAAAATTTTTCGAACTGGGAGAGCATACCGGTGCTCCAATAAAATCCGCGAAAACCGTAAACATATGAAAAGAATACTTTACCTGTCACTGCACTCTCCTCACAGGGCTCCGAAAAATCCGAAAATCGTCATTGATCACCTTATGCATTAAATCTAACTGTCACTAAACCACTAGCACTGTGGGTCCATAGGCGCTGAAGAGAAACGTCAACACTACCACTCCCTGTTCAATAGTTCTTCTATGTCCCTGTCCTCATCGGACTCCCCGAACAGCGATACCTGGGCCAACTCCTCGTCCTCGGCGTCCCAATCGTCGTGCTCGCGACGCTCCTCTTCCAACCAGCTAGCCAGGCGATCCTGGGTATAATCTACTGGCTCGATAACCATGGAGAATGGTCCATCCTTCTGCCACCCAGCTGGGGTGGTCCACTGAGACCCCGGTGCCGAGTATCATTCTCCAGATGCTCAACTGAGAGAATGAGAGGTTGCTCTACCCGGAGAGTCCATCGGCGGTCCGGGAATCGGGGGTCCAGCCCGTCATACCCGTCCCGCAACTCGTACGGGTCCGGGTCTACCTCGATGGCGATGGAGTCCCTGTTGAACCCCCTGATCAGGCTGGACCAATCATGGTCATCAGTGGCCGAGCATGATGACGATGTGTCCGAGGAGGGTGTGGCGGAGCGCGATGGATTTGGGATATACCCGCTGGTGGATGGTGTCGGCTCGTCCTGGGGGTGGCGGTGCTAGTGGGGGGTACAAAGTTTTTGCTCGTCACACGCATGATTACGCAACCACGTCACAAAAAAAATACCCAATCTATCACACACACACACACAATAATCCAAATGTTTGATCACTAAAACAACACTTCTCGATAATTAAAATCTTGTCACGGCCGCGCTTCACTGAGGACTGAAAAAAATGATTATGTAGTTTGGGGAGACAGCCGTTGAGTTGATTACTCACCCTGGAACAATGTGCTGGCCATTCAGTTTTGCACGTGTACTCTGTGACATCTTCTCCACCGTAACTCACACTAGCTCTCGAAGGTCAGACTAGCCGTCTCTACATGTGCTTACCTTGCAAATCTGACATCTGCAGAGACGAGTTGATACCATTCTCTTTCTTATCAGAATATTCTCATCATTTAATTTTAAAAACTTCATTTCTCATTAAGTCGATGATTAACAATCGTTTAAAAATGTAAATAGTCATTTCCCATGGTTGATATATTTAAATACACAGAACCAAATTATTACAGTCTAAAAATAAAATCATATACATTATAATTGGTAATTATTGTGACACGGAGAGAGCTTGGGCATTTTTCGAGGCCTGCCGCGCCTCCTCCTCGATACATCCTCAGGTGTCACCGGCCACACCCTCTTCAAAGGCGGTGGTGAGAATGTACGCTCCTTCTTTAGCTCCTCTTCCAGACCCCTGACGCATGACGCACACCTTTCCCTTGGTGNCTCGATACATCCTCAGGTGTCACCGGCCACACCCTCTTCAAAGGCGGTGGTGAGAATGTACGCTCCTTCTTTAGCTCCTCTTCCAGACCCCTGACGCATGACGCACACCTTTCCCTTGGTGCACACCGCCTCAATTTTGGCAGTTTGGAGTCAAGAATCTGTTGCTTGGTTAGGAGTGGTAAAGAAACCCAGCACGGTTTCACACAGGGCAACTCATGACATCACTCATGAATCACTTTCACGGATTTCTCTCCAAACTTATGAACCTTACCATTCCCGATCGCTAACCGATGATCCTCGATCTCATCTACCCCTTCACGTATGACGTCACCATCATAATACTCGATTTCATACGCATCTCCGGTATTACCGCACGGCCCGTTATCATGCGCGACGGTACTCAGCCTTCTTTGTCTAATTTCACTGTAGCTATGGAGCATGAACGCACAGCCTCGCGGGTATTGGAAATTTTTGCCAATCACACGCATTTTTCAAGGGTGGTATGGGAAAAATTACTCTATATTGTCCCTTATATCACGTCTTCACTCCCCAATCAAAGCCTTTAAACCTGCCTTTCGTATCGAATAGTGTTCCGTCACACGTAATATGTGTTCACGACCGCTGTTAAGGGCCCTTTCAAGTTCCTCCACTACCACTTCGATAGGTGTCTCCTCGTTATTAAACCGAAAATTCCACTTTTTTGTCGTTGAGTCAGCCTCGCATTGCTCAACCACACACCTTCCTCTTCTTCGCAGCCTCAAAGATCTCCGTGTTGTTCCCAAATCCATTAAAAAATGTGACAGGCAGAGAACAGTATACCACCGAATCTGATGAACGTCTAAATGGCCGACATACGCGAAGACCTTAGACTCTTAGTATCACGAGTTCCTCAAATTTCAAGTGTCAGCAAACACGTGTCAATTCTTTTCTCTATCTTTCGATCCACGTAAACAGAAAGAGTGATATACCCATGCATCACCACCCACGACAAATGTAATGAAGACGCTGAGAGGATGCATGGGAGGTTTGGATAGTGAATATTGTACAGGCAAAAACATTCTTCTCCATATATATATATACCCATTTATTACAGAATCAGTTTTTATGGATGACGTATATATAATTACATTTCTTTATCTATGAATTCACATGGGTGATACGGACCCTCCAGAAAACGTATAGATAAACGACCCTCTACAAGCAATATCTTATGATAGATGTATTCTGCGTGATCGTCCAAAAGTGCTGCAGATACACATGCGGGGAGGAAAACGTCATGCTCAGCACCCAGAGAAGCTACGAATCTTCTACCATATTTGGTGTTGACACTTTTGAATGCAGTAATCTGATAATCTACACCCAGAGTTAGATCATCAATCCTTTTAACGGGGAGAGTCTCGCATCGGGCGATTTTGTTGATACTTCTCTCAGCCATTTTTTCAAAAAGATCTTTTGTAATAAAAAATGAACACAAATTGATATCATAAAATGGAACCAATCTTTTGAACGAAACTTGCAACTTAATTATATACCTCTATTTCTCCAAATCTCGCAGGAAACTCAGCCACGGATACACAACAACTGTTGGCGGAGTACTGATAATTCTTGGGAATTCCTCAAATATATACTATTCACACTTATTACCCCCTCCCCACGGTTCTACCAATCATGTAGTTGTAATTAGGAGATCAGCCAATAGTAGTGGGTGCTTCACCCAGATTGATTCCTTAAAATTTTACGGGTGTTGGCGTTTAGTCATCACAAAAGACACGTGAGTGTAACTCTATCATGACTTTTTTTTTGTCGTCTCCGAGTTGCTGATCGATGCATCACGTGTTATAAAATTTGCAGTTTTGATGGTTTGTCTTTGTCCTAAGAGAAATTTACAAAACTGACAGCTAATGAATCATAAGAAGGCACAAGCGTGTAACTCTATCTGTGAAGCACCGATTGCGATTTTCGACGGTTTTCAATTGCTGATCCATGCACCACGTGTTCTAAAAGTTGCAGTTTTGTGTTTGATCCGAAGGACATATATAGAAAACTGATATGCTATTGCAACTCTTCCGAAGCCATATATTTCTGCGAATATTCGTTTGAATTCGTCACTCGTAGTTTTTACGTCTGAAAGAGAGCATCATACGAAACGGGCACAATGGAGCACGAAGATTATCGAAAAAATAGACGGTATCTGTATTTCTTAACACAGCTGATTGATTTCATTTGTGACAGAGTGCCGCCATATCAGGAATTATTTTTTGATCAACGAACGAAATTTTGGGATAGTTTATCTCGTGCAACATTGAACAGGATATTAGAGCGGATAGTTTGTCATACACCCTGTCGCGTGCTATCTCAAGCTTGTCACCAGGGTCTTTTGACGGCAGATAGAACAATTTTTATGCGTGGTCACGCGTGCTCTTCAGTTTTCCCACAAACGAGATGCCCAGTGTTTATCTTTATTTTTCGAGTATTCCAAACGTAAGTATTGTGTTTTGTTTATTTGTCCATCTCCTGACGGATACCATACAATCCTTACATGCTCTCTACTTAGGAATAAAGGAACAACACGGTCTCGAAGACTCGTCATCTTCAGATGATAACGAAGATGATCAGGTCATCGTTCAACACCAAAAATGCCTTGCTGAGGATACACTGTTCGCAGGACCAATAAAACGGCAAAGATACGCGACACCTCTTGTTAATTCTCGCTCACACTCACCGCAGCCAGGGCCTTCTGGCATGCAACAATGTTGTGACACGGATAGTGAGGAGGATTCATGGATATCTCACAGAGTTGCACTAGAAAGAAGATTGGAATTGAGAAGAAGAAGAGAAGCACGGTACGACATGATCAGACGAGCACGAATACCGGAGACAGACCCTACAGAAGTGTATGAATGCGCTTCATGTTACTCTTCAAATAGCGATGAGGACTTATGCATCAACGGTATTGAGGAGGAAGAGGCAAGGATGCTACGTCGCTGTCAAGTCAACTTGGAGAACTTTTCAGCTATCCGTGGGCTGCGAGAGGATAATAATGAAGAAGAACAAAACATTAGTGTTATGATGATGATCATGAATTTTCGTTTCATAGATTATTGCCAATCCTGTAATTTCCATTTGCTCACACGCACAATTGTTCGGATATTATTTCTAGACGTTTCTGGGTATCATTACTATACTTATGAGAAAGAGGAAGAATGAACACATATTAAATTAATCAAAGGTGAGACATTATACATTACAATTATTCGAATTAACTTTACTACTTGTGGTTCTTGGAGGGTGCCAAATAGGAGGAGCTATGACTAGATCTGCGACAGTGACCCAACGTCAAAATGGAGAAAACAAGGAGGAATCAGACCCTCACGAGGATATCCATCCCCCAGGACGCCGTTTCGAAATAATTATGTAAAAAATACCATAATTTTGAGATGAAAGGTAAGGAATGTGTTATTAAGATATTGGACACTCCTGCTAACACGAACATGATAGAGTGGGTAAAAGGGGCCTTTCGTGATTTAANAATTTAACAACTCATGTAACTGCGATATGTCAACCTCACGATCAATCAATTTTGATAGATTAAATCACGGTCCGGTCTGATCACATTTTCGCGATGCACGTAATTGTACTGCTAATGATTTGTGGACCATCGTCAAAGGTATTTCACAGAGTACAGGCGGTCTAACCACGTCAGATAATATTGTTGGTACAGCGGCAATAGTCAGTGGTGTTGAAGGTTCAGGGCAAAAAAAACTCACGCACAAAGACATTTTCGAACGATCTATCCTAACTATTTCGAACATTGATAATCTTTGCTTACCGCGTTCTCTAGTTGTTGCCCAGCTCCATGCTGAACGTGGACCAATTCGAACGGGTGATGTACAGAGGCGATGGACAGCAATCATTAATAAGACTCGTGATACTCAGCGGAAAGAGGCAGCGAAATTAATGCAACTCAGCGGTGCCATGCATTGCAAAATTACTATCTTCAACGAAAGACAGCCATCGTAGTCTATGAATTTTCAACTTTTGGCAAAGGCGGTTTGCCTGTCTTTGATGGTCGTCAGAGGCTTAAAGAAAGATATGGGGAGGTTAAACATACTTTATTCATTTTATATTACGAACGCACAAACCATTTCCAACCGATTCTCAACTTACAAGGAACTATTGCAGGCCGCGGTTTCTGTGAGGTGTGTAACAGAACATTCACAGATAACATTGAGCACCGATGCCCTGGGAAATGTCCTAGGTGCAAGGGTGAGACGATCTGTCAAAGCCTGCAGCGTATAGTTTGCAATGTCTGTAACCGATGGTTTTTTAATCAGCAATGTCTTGAAAGACATTTGGAGAAGGGATCGGGAAAATTAAAAGGTAAAAATTCAGACATGAGTGTCTGTGATTCCCTTAAAGTATGTCAACTATGTTTCAGAGTGATTCGACTAGGGAAACAAAACAAAAAACATGAGTGCGGTATAGTATTCTGTCGAGCGTCCGGGTGTAACCGTGAAATAAATCACCATTGCTATATGCCACCACTGAAGACGCATAAGCAGCAACGAACGATTTTCATATTTTACGATTTTGAGACACAACAGAATGTCACTGTCCGTGGTGATGCTGATACAAAATTGCACATCCCTAGTTTTGCCGTAGTACAAAAAGTATGTACACAGTGTTGTCACGACAATAACTTAGATAAAAATTGCCGTAGCTGCGGGAAGCGCGAGTATGTGTTTCAGAATAAAGACACGGCAGTTGCCGGGTTAGTGGATATTGCATTTGCCAAGTATCGTTCCACTGACAAAGTAATTTGTATTGCGCACAACGCGCGTAGCTTCGATGCACAATTTGTTTTACGTTATCTAGTCAACATCAAAAGAACACGACTACCGAGCGGTATTTCAAATAGTACAAAAATTATGCAAATGCGTGTTGGTAACATAATTTTTCTGGATAGCTTGAATTACTTTCACATGCCGTTGTCAGCGTTACCCAAATCATTCGGTTTTGATAATGATATAGCCAAAGGGTATTTTCCGCACTTCTTCAATGTGCCTGAAAATATTGATTACGTAGGACCGTTACCAGACTTGAGTTATTTTTCTCCCGACACCATGTTCAAGAAAGACCGCGACAAATTGTTGGAATGGCACAACGAAAAATTAAACGAGAATTACGTTTTCAATTTCAAACACGAGCTAGAATTTTACTGTCGAATGGATGTTACCATTCTGAGACGGGCATGTATCATTTTTCGTGAAATGCTGCTAAAAAAGACAGGTATTTGTCCGTTTACCCAATTTAGTACGATTGCGTCG
Organism: Diachasma alloeum; assembly: GCF_001412515.2. Classification (NCBI taxonomy): domain Eukaryota; kingdom Metazoa; phylum Arthropoda; class Insecta; order Hymenoptera; family Braconidae; genus Diachasma; species Diachasma alloeum. The sequence goes on along the minus strand of NW_021680894.1, from coordinate 38,434 downwards.
ATCTGTTCTAAAGTTTATAGAACTAATTTTATGCAGTTTGATACAATCAGAATTTTACCGTTGGGTTGTACGGACAGATACACAACTACATAGTCAAAGAAAGCTATATCGTGGTTATTGTTGCAGTAAAGACATTTCGAAAACCGTATTATCCATGCAGGTAACGCTAAAGAATACCGATTGCCATGCGGTATTATGGTCGATGGCTATTGCAAGAATGAAAATCAACAGAAGTGTGTCTTCCAATTTTACGGATGTTTTTGGCACGGGTATACGACGTGTTATAAAATAAACAGCCATAGGGAGCTACGTGCAGGGGACTCACGTGAAACCCGGGATGAAAGTACCATGTTGACATCTAATAAGATTCGCTGTCTCGGGTACACATTGATAGAAATGTGGGAGTGCACGTTCGATGATCAATTAAAAAATTCCGTACAAGACCGCGATTTTGTAAACAATCACCCTTTAATGAAAAATGCAGAATTGAATCCTCGTGATGCTTTCTTTGGCGGCCGTACAGAAAATTATGTCACCCTCTACCGTACCGCAAATACCGAAAAGATCAAATATCTTGATGTTACATGTTTGTACCCTTTTGTGAACAAAACTGGTAAATACCCAATAGGACACCCCGAAGTTTACGTAGACGACGAGTGCCAAGTGTTGATAGGTTGTGATAATAATCTTGATAATGTGGAGGGCCTTGTAAAATGCACCGTTGTCGCTCCGTCTGATTTATATCTCCCTGTGCTTCCAATCCGTGCTCATGGGCGTTTAATGTTTCCGTTATGTCGTTCATGTTGTGAAACATTGAATCAGGATATTTGTAATGACCAAGACGACGAAGATCGCGAGTTTACATGTACATGGGTTGTAGACGAATTGCGAAAGGCCATTGAAAACGGTTATCGAATCGTAAACATATTTGAAATTTATCAATACCAGATCATTCAATACATCCGGGAAAGTAATATAGACGGGTTATTCAACAAATATGTAGAGACTTTCTTCAAAGAAAAGCAAGAAGCCTCCGACTATCCGCAGGGTTGTTCAACAGGTGAAGATAAAGATGCTTATATGCAAGAATATTTTGCGAAGGAAGGCGTCTTACTCGAGAAACATAAGATAGANCAGATCATTCAATACATCCGGGAAAGTAATATAGACGGGTTATTCAACAAATATGTAGAGACTTTCTTCAAAGAAAAGCAAGAAGCCTCCGACTATCCGCAGGGTTGTTCAACAGGTGAAGATAAAGATGCTTATATGCAAGAATATTTTGCGAAGGAAGGCGTCTTACTCGAGAAACATAAGATAGAGTGTAATCCAGGGTATAGAGCCTTAGCGAAAATGATTCTCAATGCATTTTGGGGTAAATTTGGGCAGAGAGAGAACTTACCGCAAACTGAAATAATTGCGACAAGGCAAAGATTATTAGAAATGATAAATAACCCTGAACTGGTCATCACATGGTTGCTTCCTCTCAACGAAAAAATGATGTACGTGAATTTTGTATATGAAAATGAGGCGCTTCTACCGACACCCACAGCTAACGTTGTTATTGCGGCCTACACAACAGCACAGGCTCGTCTCAAACTGTACAGTTACTTAGAGAGACTTCAAGAGAGGGTTCTATATTGTGATACAGATTCCATTATATTTGTATCAAAAGACGGTGAGTGGGAACCAGAATGCGGTAAATTTCTCGGTGATTTGACAAATGAGCTAGAAGGTTACGGGGAGGTTAATTAGATCAAGTCTTTTGTATCAGGGGGCCCCAAATTCTATGCGTACCTTGTTCAAACAAATAATAATGAGACAAAAGAAGTGTGTAAAGTTAAAGGTATCACATTAAACTTCAATAACAATCAACATATCAATTATCAAGCTGTCAGAGAAATGGTGACACGCGAAAGGGAGGGTCCAATAGTCTTGTCATACGATGCTATCAGACGCACAGAATTTCATCAGGTAGTAACAAAGAAAGAGGTAAAAATGACTTCTGTTTGTAGCACTAAAAGGCAATGTAGAAATGTATATAGGACCGTGCCATATGGGTATGTACCAAACGAATGACGAATAATAACAAATGAAATGCGATGATTTTTCCCGAGGTATATAATCGTGGCGTCAGCATTTTTTATTCAATTTTCCACTTCCACGATATTCGTATTTTCGTCTCGTCTCAGTTTTAGTTGTATTTGCGCCTGAGCAACACCTCATTATGGATATTGTCGTGGATATACAGGGTTATAAAGGACACTATAACCACTTTATAGCAAAGGAAATTGCAGTAGTTGCGCTAAAAGGTGATTTGTCTTGGCACTGGCTTCTCAAATCATGTGAACCGTTGAAAATTCCCCATAAATACA
>NW_021680894.1:32897-36014 GCF_001412515.2 Diachasma alloeum | reverse complement strand
CGAGGTATATAATCGTGGCGTCAGCATTTTTTATTCAATTTCCCACTCCCACGATATTCGTATTTTCCCATCGTCTCAATCTTAGTTGTATTTGCGCTTGAGCAACACCTCATTATGGATACTGTCGTGGATATGCAGGGTTATAAAGGATACTATAACCGCTTTATAGCAAAGGAAATTGCAGTAGTTGCGCTAAAAGGTGATTTGTCTTGGCACTGGCTTCTCAAATCATGTGAACCGCTGAAAATTCCCCATAAATACAGGAAGGAGTATAAGTGGATAACTACACACCATCACGGAATTGAATGGAGCGTTGGAAACATTAAATTCAAAGATCTGATGCAAAATCATTTACGTAGTATAGTGCATCGTGCAGACCGTATATTTGTACGGGGTTCTTGCAAAGCGGATTTCATCTGGAAACACACAGCAAAAGAAGTTATTGACCTTACCGAGGAAGAAGACTATTGTCCGCCGTTTCGTAAGGTGGGAAATCTTCAGTTGTATGTGATTACCATGCGACATTGAGCGGACAGAACAACAAACACCACGTATATTGCGCTCTATCCCAAGCTCACCAGCTTCGTGATTGGATAAACAAAAATTCTTCTGTGGAGGCGTGGTTGTAATTATAAAGAATAAAGAATTTTTATATGTGAATCCTATCTACAGTGTTGTCATTCTTTTTGTTCCTTATTAGTCGCTACTGTGTATAAAAACGTGATGTCCATGGTTCTTCACCATCAGTCTCGATCATGGATACGCGTTGGAAACACCCATGGACGTCTATAATAAGTGGCCCCACNGGTAATTATAAAGAATTAAGACTTTTTATATGTGAATCCTATCTACAGTGTTGTCATTCTTTTTGTTCGTTATAGTGGCTATCGTGTATAAAAACGTGATGTCCATGGTTCTTCACCATCAGTCTCAATCATGGATACGCGTTGAAAACACCCATGGACCTCTATAATAAGTGGACCCACGGGGTGCGGGAAAACAGTTTTTGTCAAAACATTTTTGCAATACCTATCTTTCATGTCCGACACAAAATTTTCACGAATTCTTTTGTATTATGCTGAACGGCAACCCACATACATGCAATATCCAAATGCTAATTTAATTGAGCTCCGCGAAGGACTACCACAAAATCAAGATTATATGTCTGATTCACGACCCAAGTTGATTATTATTGACGATTTGATGCGTGAGTCATCGAACCATACCATTACCGATCTCTTTACGGAAGGTAATCACCATAAAAATCTGAGTGGAATTTTCATAACACAGAATAAATTTCACCAGGGACGGGGTCAAAGAGATATTTCTCTGCATTCTAATTACATTGTGATTTTCAAGAATCCTCGGGATCGTGCACAAATTCAGCACCTCGCGCGACAAGTTTATCCTGACAACCCCAGGTTTTTACAAGAAGCCTACCTAGACGCCACCTCACGGCCGCATGGTTATATACTGCTGGATCTGAAACAATCAACACCTGAAGATTATCGAGCACGCAGTTCGATCTTTCCAAATGATGAAAAACAGTTCGTGTACGTACCGCGGAAAGGTATAAATCAAAGGTAATAAGACACAGACGTGTCAGNAGATCTTTCTAAATGACGAAAAACAGTTCGTGTACGTACCGCGGAAAGGTATAAATCAAAGGTAATAAGACACAGACGTGTCAGTTTTCCTTATACCATGGCGGCGCGAGGTACGCCCAGTAAGAAATTGACAATTGTCCTTCAAGCGCTTTGTCATTTGAATAAAGAACAGCGCCAGGCGTTACTTAGAAAAGGTGATACAGGGTTAATACGTTGTATATGTGAGTGTGCATTAAACATCTTATGCGGTAATATACCAATCGGTAAATCTCAGAAAGATAAATTAAAACCATATAAAAAAGTACTTCGTGATTTGGCTGTTGGAAAAAAGTGCCTATCAAAAAAGAAGAAGATTATCATTCAGAGAGGGGGGTTCCTCCCGCTGCTTCTAGCACCTATACTAGGTACTTTGATTCCAAACCTCATTAGTAAATAGTAAGAGTGAAACAATCAAAAGAGGTGGAATATGCGCGGAAGATGATACTTGTTCCAGAAGACAGGATTGGTGCCATTACTGATGACAGGGGTCAGACACTCACGACGTCTGATAACCGTATCACTACGCCAAAAAGTGTACAAACACAGGGAACGACATTGTCACGTCTTGATAATGAAATGAAAGAAATCTTAGAATCGGGTTCATACGCTGATGAACGTGAGAAATGGAACGCATATCAACAGATTTTACAACGTTATCTCAGTTTGGTACACAATTCTCACCAGTTGTCGATGGATACTGAGACTTTTGATAGCCCGAAAGAATCAACCTACCAAAACCATGCTCAAATTTCACCGATTTGGCCACGTTTTTCCAGTTTTCGTGTGTATGATTACACTGACGATAATATTGAATCAAGATTAATAATTGAAAGTTTGCCGAAAAGATACCGAAAGAATGCTGCAGCACTCCTACGCAAACTACAGACAATGCCAAGAGAGGTTATATGTTGGGACGGAGAAGGTGTGGTTAGCATCAACGGGAAACTTATCAAGAATTCAAATATAGTAGATCTTATTAATGAGGACATGCGGTCATGAAAGAAAAAGATTGCAGTTGGAAGAAAATTATTTGGAAATGTACTAAGATCGTATAATGTTCCTCGGGAGTTCATTGGTAACGAAGAGTTGTTACAGTCAACTCTCAATATAGAGACGTCTACAACTTGAGGAAACAGTCGTCGACATCAAAAGATTATAAATCCTATAGAAAAAGAAGACAGTGACGAGTCGTACAATAGTATCGGAAATACTCAAAACGGTGGGTCCCTGAAAATACGATGGATAAAACTGAGAAAATGAAACGTTTTGAGAACGTTTATTACAACCCTAATCACCCTGCAGCATTTGCTGGCGCACGTAACCTCCAAAACATTCACAGAGGTAATGATGTCAGGAACTGGCTGGAGAGCCAGGATGCGTACAATATGCATAAGATGGTACGTCATCGTTTTAATAGACGTTCATATAACGTCTCTGAAGTTGACGCTGTTTGGGAGGCTGATTTAGTTGA
>NW_021680894.1:32012-32812 GCF_001412515.2 Diachasma alloeum | reverse complement strand
CCCTGAAAATACGATGGATAAAACTGAGAAAATGAAACGATTTGAGAACGTTTATTAGAACCCTAATCACCCTGCAGCATTTGCTGGTGCACGTAACCTCCAAAACATTCACAGAGGTAATGATGTCAGGAACTGGCTGGAGAGCCAGGATGCGTACAATATGCATAAGATGGTACGTCATCGTTTTAATAGACGTTCATATAACGTCTCTGAAGTTGACGCTGTTTGGGAGGCTGATTTAGTTGATCTTCGCGCTATATCAATATACAATGACGGATTCTCCTACATGTTAGTAGTCATCGATGTTCTCAGTAAATATGCATGGGTGCAACCTCTGACAAATAAGAGTGCAAAGATAGTAACCCAGGNCTACATGTTAGTAGTCGTCGATGTTCTCAGTAAATATGCATGGGTACAACCTCTGACAAATAAGAATGCAAAGATAGTAACCCCGGCATTTAGACGGATACTTCTGAACAATGGGGGAAAACGTACCCCGAGAATCCTTCAAACGGACCGTGGTAAAGAATTCGTCAATTCTGAATTTCAACAACTTCTGAGTAAGTATGGAATTCAATATCGTGTAACCCGAAATCCTAATATAAAATCTGCCATCGTTGAAAGATTTAACAGAACACTGAAGAAAAGATTGTGGAGAGATTTCACATATTCCCGTACCAAAGGCTACGTGGATGTTCTTCAGAAAATTGTGAATGCCTACAATCATACAAGACATTCAGGGACGCGTTTCCGTCCGTGCGAAGTTGATACTAATAATTCTCTCATAGCAGCAGAAAACC
>NW_021680894.1:30043-31799 GCF_001412515.2 Diachasma alloeum | reverse complement strand
TCTTCAGAAAATTGTGAATGCCTACAATCATACAAGACATTCAGGGACGCGTTTCCTTCCATGCGAAGTTGATGCTAAAAATTCTCTGATAGCAGCAGAAAACCTATCCAAAACATACAGTACTAACCGTAAATCTAGTCAGGATCGATCGCCTAAATACAACTGTGGTGACCTGGTACGGATCAGTACAGCAAAAGCAGCGTTCAAGAAAGGATACGAGTCGGGGTGGAGCAAAGAAATTTTTGAAATCAAACTCGTCTCTCATTACCGTAAGCCGGTAGTGTATATCTTACAAGACCTCAAGGGTGAAGACATCGACGGAATATTTTACGAAGAAGAGTTATCCAGAGTACAGACCCGTGAAGGAAAAAAATGAGTCATCTAGAAGACAATTTTTCTATTGTGCTGCTACCTAGCAACAGTATGCAGTATTACCCTGATAATAAAACAACGAGTTTCATCACGTATTTACCAGAGGTCATCAATTTACCTGGTAGATGGAGTGTCGCACTCTCGGAAATTCATATACCTATGACTTTTTTACATATACCTGCAAGTAACAACCACAATTACGTGTCGTTGGAGNAGATGGAGTATCGCACCCTCGGAAATTCATATACCTATGGCTTTTTTACATATACCTGCCAGTAATAACCCACAATTACGTGTCGTTGGAGAGCAGCAATTATCTGACCCAAAAAAAACGAGAAATTGTAAAATTGAAGTCCAATTACCTCCTACAGAGTGGTGGTCCAATTACCTCCTACAGAGTGGTGGTGAGGATCTCGTGAGTGAAGGGGAAGACAATCTTCAACACGGTGTTTACGATAGTATTACAGATTTGTTGGATAGTATGAACGGAATGTCATTTATGAGAGATCATGTAAAATTCATTATGAATTGTGGTGGCTACGTCTCTGTACAGCGGATCTGTGGTGCTTCCTGTGGAGATATGTTTTATATTCTGCACTTAGCACTTTTACTGAAAAAACTTGTCGGATTTGCAGATGAAGATAAATGCGTAATATCATGCGCCCAAATACATACGTACGAGGGAAAGACACCCGCTTCATTATCACGAGGCCTCCCTCAAAGTATGTACTATATGAAACCTATATAACCGGTGATGTACACACCCCGCTAATGCGTATTGTACCATTAGATATTGATAATTATAAATACGGGGGAATGAAAATCAAGGTATTTTCACCACCACTTTATATACCATTACTACGCACGAAATTTCAAACGATCGAGATAGATATAAGAGATGGGTATGGAGCACCGATATCATTCGAACACGGTACGTTGACTGTGACACTTAATTTCAAACGCACTGAATAATCACGGATTATGAACACCTACATTTTCGACGAGATTCTACAATCAGGGGGAGGATACAGTACAAGTGACCATGGGGGTATAAGTCGTGTGTACATAGGTAGTGCTAATCAAAAAGGACATGGCATTGGTAGTTTCCTAGGTGGTTTGTTCAGAAGAATACTACCACTACTCAAGCAAGGAGCATCCGCTGTCGGAAGAGAGGCTTTGCGTTCAGGTGTGAATGTCATAGGCGATGTTCTCGAACGTGATATACCTCTGAAAGACTCTAAGAAGTCGTACACGGAAATCAGGCGTCAATTTGAAAAGGAGGGCAAAGGAGAAACTTGATACTTTGATGACTGGTCTTTAATGCCTAAAGGAGGTTAGGCGGTGTTTGAGGTGAATTTGAGAGTGAATTTCTGTGGTTCCCGGT
>NW_021680894.1:2845-29197 GCF_001412515.2 Diachasma alloeum | reverse complement strand
TCTCCCAGATACGCGCCGGGCACTCTTACCGACTAAGCTACCGGGAACCACAGAAATTCACTCTCAAATTCACCTCAAACACCGCCTAACCTCCTTTAGGCATTAAAGAATTCTAAGAGTTCTGGAGATAACAGTGGGAGTATGTTATCAAATCCTCATCCTACTGTCAACGGTATTCCGGGACAGTCTAAACGCCGCAAATTAACATCTGGAGGGGCCAAGAAGAAGAAGAAGAAACCGCGAGTGTCGAAAAAACGCAAGAGGAAAATACGAAGAAGCCTATAAAAATTAGAGGTCGGAAGAAGGAGAAATCACCTAAATTACGAACAGTGGCAGATATTTTCGCTTAAAACATGACGTTCTTGCATACTCATTAATGTGAGGGTGTGAAAAGTGAACTGGACTTATTTTCTTTACCTCCAACGCAGACAGCCATCGAGTCCTCAAACGATGTACACTACAAGCCAATAGCATCACTTGTGGATAACTCACCCATCGAGTTCGATATACCAGGACAAGGTGATGAGTACATTGACTTAGCTCATACACGGTTATTTTGACGTGTTACGATACCAACATTAGTGCCAGAGAAGAACCCTGTACCTTCGGCTAGTATCGGTCCCATCAATAACTTATTACACTCTTTATTCGATCAAGTGGATATTTCCTTCAATCAGAAAGCCGTGACGCCTGCCAATAATGCATATGCTTACCGCGCTTATATAAAAACTCTTGTAAATTATGGCGCCAATGCAAAAAACTCGCAAGTGAGTAGTGTGTTGTGGTCAGATGATACAGCTGGTAAGATGGATGACGTCGGTGAAGGTAACGAGAGTTTAATGGCACGGAGGGCTTATTTAAGCGATGGGAAAACAATCGATCTCACGGGCCATTTACATTGTGATGTCTTCAATCAGGATCGAGCATTGTTGAATGGTGTAAATATTCATATCCGATTGGTTCGTTCAGGAGACAATTTTTGTTTAATGAATAGCACAAATAGCTCATTCACCATTAAAATAACAGAAGCTTCGTTGATCATCCGGAGAGTGAACGTGAGTCCTGGATTATTATTATCCCACCAAAGGGCCTTATCGAAAACAACAGCCACATACCCTGTTACAAGAGTTGAAGTCAAAAGTGTCTCAATACCATCTGGTGTTCGTGGTCATTCCATAGATAACTTTATAACAGGACAGCTGCCAAAACGCATCATTTTTGGATTTGTCAAGAATCNACGCATCATTTTTCGATTTGTCAAGAATCGTGCATTTGTGGGTGATAAGAAATTTAATCCCTTTAACATTCAACATTTTACTCTGAATCATATATCCTCATATGTGGACGGGCGTCAGATAGCATCGAAACTTCTACAGCCAGAGTTTACTGTGAATAATTTATATGTGTTGTCATACCATTCCATCTTCTCAGCCACTGGTATACATTTTCTGAACGATGGTAATGGTGTTCACCGTGGAGATTACCCTCATGGGTATTGTCTCTTCGCATTAGATTTAACACCAGATTTGTCAGCTAATGATAACTCACACTGGAATTTGATACGGAGCGATAACATGCGCATCGAGGTACGGTTTGATGAAAGCTTAGTTTCAACGATCAACGCTGTAATTTATGCTGAGTTTGAAAGTGTCATAGAAATTGACTCAGTGAGACAAATGACCCTGGACTATGCATAATCATCAAAACATTCGGTATCATGCTCAGCGCATGCGCAGCTATTTTTGCAGTATCAGCAATTTTCTGAAACAACGGATTTGAATCGCTGTTCAACTGTACAGTTGTGTGTGAATATTCAACGTGGAAGGTTGAAAGGAGAGCATAGCAATGGCCTGCAGTAATTCAGATTCGGCAGCAATTATTCATTATGAGGGTTTCATCGGAATCCACGGTACATTCGTTCCAAAAGAAGTGGCGGTGACCTGCACATCCTTCGACATGATAGGACATTGGGTAATTTGTCCTGAATACGAGTATTCTGCGATTCCACCTAAGATTCAGAGGATGAACAATCAACTTACAATCACACGTCACGGTATAGATTGGTATGAAGGAGAAGCATCTTCTAAATATGTCTATGCAGTATTACGAGCCATTACCAAAGGAATAAAATACGTGTATACATATGGTTGTGAGCAAACGAAATTCACTGCTGCCCTTCTTACCCGAGATGTTATCAATTTGAAGGGTCACATCAGATCGCCACTATTTGCTTATACACCAGTAGCTGTTCCACCATGCCTCATACTGTGACGTGTTATTTTCCGTCACAAATAGCATTTCTTTATTCGACCGTTTCGCGTGTGGGTTTCTAATTTAAAAATCACCAGACGGGAAGTCACCAACCGACAGCGAGAGTCACGAGAGAGGTTCAGTATATTTTGTTAATTATTTTCTTTTGTATTGCCTTCTGTATTGTTTGAATCGAATCTGGCGGCGACACCGTGGGCCTGAAGTGGCAACGTCTTCGGGAATCGTCGAGGGACTTCGGGACACTTCGAGTTCGTGATGAGAGCCTCATGGGTCTTCGGATTACCAGAAGTCGCCAGCTCTCGGGCAACTCTAGGGGAAACGTGACGTAGGAGCCCGGCTGGTTCAATGTGGAAGGGGAAGTGAAGGATTTCACCAAGTTCAGAAGGAGGTTGAGTTGAATGGTCCTTTGGGGACAGAATGGTCTGGAGAATGATTTGGAAGGATGTCAGAGGACATTTGGATTTATTTGATGCTCTGGGATAAATTGTTTTTGATTAAATAACGTCTGAGAAGTCACTGCGCATGCGCCGACGGAATTGGTTCGGCCATGTGAGCGACAGACTCTAGTTGCTTGGAAACTGATTGGAGGAGTGAACGGAACGAGCAGCCAATGAGCGTCGTTGCCGCGTTTTCACGGTCCAGCGTGGTGTCGCTGGGAAAACGAACCTCACTTCCCGTTTGGTGGTTTCGCCATACGTTGTGTCTAATCAATTCTTGGAGTTCGATTGCGTTAATTTCGGAGTGTTGGGGAGCCTGAAGGCGCTCTGGAAGGAGAAACAAACCTGTGGAGGAAGCCCCGAGTGGATTTGTCTGGAAAAAGGTCCCGAGGACTCCGATTTGAGGAGTTTTTGGAGACGTTTTCTAGAGACACCGAGGTGGACTGCTGGGTGAGCGGGATGGCTACAACTCTGTGTGACACATCTGTGTGAGTCTGTCGTGAGTAGAACTCTGGCCAATTTTAGAGTCTTGAATAGATCTTCAGTGCATCTTAGTCCCGTAGGACTTTTAGAGTTTCGAAATAATTGCCGGATAGAGTCCTAATCACTCTGATCAGTAATTGATTAGTGGGTATCTTTTGTCTCTCTCTCGTGCGTATTTGGAATCATTGTGTTTGATCATTCGTTTTCGGTTATCTGGCGACATTGATTTATTTCACAGAGTTTCGGGCTCTCGAGTTTCATGTTGCGAGTGACAGTTATTTTATGAATATTTTGGTTGTTGGAAATGAGTTAGTGTTGCGTCTAAATGAATTTGTGTTAGACGAACACTCTCGCTGTCGGTTAATATTCAGTGAAGGACATTGAACGCGGGTTTCTTTTGTGTCTCGTGACCTTGCTTTGTTTCGCTGGCCCGTTGTCTTGAGTTTTCGTATTTGTTTCGGACAGGCAGCTTTACTTGTCACGTAGACGAATTTTTGGGTTTCGATCGTTCAGTGGTGTTCAATCTACATGATTATTGTTGACAATATTTTGATTCTGTTTTTTTTTATTTTCTCTTTGACATTATTTATTCTTGACTAAGTATCTTACTTCTTTGTTTTCCTATCAGAATTCTTTATGCCTTGGACAATTGTAGAATCCGTAACTATCGAAGGCTCATGATCGTTGATCGATCGAAATAACCCAAAGGGGGTTTTTCAAAGAAATTGATTTGTTTTATTTGTATCGAGTCATCTTGGTCTGATTAAATCCTGTGATATTCCCCCGCAATTTTCAGTTAAATTCATTTTTTCGGTCAATACCTAGTCATCGTTTAATCTAAGCTTCGCCAGTGACCTTCACGCCGTTCTTCGGTCTGAGTTAGCAGGAGACCGTCTCGAAGCTTGGGATTATTCTGGAAATTTTGATTTCGNTCGATCGAAATAACCCAAAGGGGGTTTTTCAAAGAAATTGATTTGTTTTATTTGTATCGAGTCATCTTGGTCTGATTAGATCCTGTGATATTCCCCCGCAATTTTCAGTTAAATTCATTTTTTCGGTCAATACCTAGTCATCGTTTAATCTAAGCTTCGCCAGTGACCTTCACGCCGTTCTTCGGTCTGAGTTAGCAGGAGACCGTCTCGAAGCTTGGGATTATTCTGGAAATTTTGATTTCGGTTGTTTGTTTCGTTCCAGTGGTCGTTCTGGTAATAACGGCCTGGCGCTCGAGTTATTTGTTGTTTCAGGGTTGTCGTACGTCGAAGGGCTACGTAGTGGATCGAGGGTTCCGTGAACCTCAGGAAATTACGTCACAATACATAGTACATTAAATCACCGAACCTTTATATGTGCTATGCGCCGAGTCCTTCAAATCAAAGCGTGTCTGACTTCGAACGAGAAAGGATTAAAAAGTTTATCCAAAGAGAAATTTCCTGCTGATGAACACAGTACAGATTCTAGAAGCCCTACAGTATATACCGAATCATACAGTCGGTGTATATCCAGCGGACAAGATCCCATCGGGGTGGATGAAACCGACTGCCATAGTAGCGAACACACATGACCACACCCAACCAGGAGAACACTGGATCACCATGTACGTTGATCGAGATGGTAGAGGATAGTACTTCGACAGCTTCGGACTACCTCCCATCGTGCCCCAGCACGCTGCAAGGCTCCGAAAGAACTGTAAACTCTTCAGGTGCAGCATCCGGCAGCTCCAGCATCATGAGTCGAGTGTATGTGGACAATACTGTGTACTTTTTCTCCATTGTATGGCTACGTTTGCTACTCCTGAGAAGTTCTATTCGTTATTCACCGATCGATTCATATCTAATGATCGTCTAGTGCGTGAATATCATGATGCATTTATGAAGAAAAAACGTAATAGTGTCCCCGAGGGGAAGTTATTTAGTGGCCGTGGTTATAATTGTACGTCGTGGAATCAAAAATGTAAGTAATTTATAAAAAAAATATGTAATTCATGGGGACATTATTTTGGGGAATATATACAGGTAATTAATAACTGAAATTCTGTGTTTTTTATTTCCCCTGGATGATAGCTGCTATGATGCACCCACAGCATTCACAGTCACTCCCACCCCACCACTCGCCCGCGTCGGAGTCGTGGTACTCTGACCGGTGCAGTGGTGGGGTCGGAGTGACTGTGGGTGGGGGGCGCCATAGTAGTTCCCATACTACTNCGGAGTCGTGGTACTCTGACCGGTGCAGTAGTGGGGTCGGAGTGACTGTGGCTGGGGGGCGCCATAGTAGTTCCCATACTACTGGCATTAATTCTGAGAAGTCGTAAGAGGCCAAATTGCTGGCAAGTGCATGATGGATTGACTCCTAACGCTAAACTCTACAACCTCAATGGTAAAGAAATGAAAAAGAAAAAATCGATACACCTTCTTTTCTATGTCCAGAATAACTCGAACGAAGTGTGGAACAGTGGGATTGAAGATTGATGTAAAAGCGTACTGTCAATAAACATTTGTTATTCGAAATAAATCGCTCAAGTTGATTTTTGTACAACAAGTGGATAGTTTTTGATAACCATACTTGAAAGTATTTTTAGCGTGGTCAGAGAAACCGTTTGAAAATACGAGTTGAGTGATTAGGGTGAGCCCTGCAGTCATCTCGTATTCTCGATCGAAAATCCTCTGTCACTCAAGCTACAACTATAGATTAGGTCCTGTCATTCGGAAATCAATTGAAAACTTATTTGAATTTGGATTGAAAAAAATTTCAAGACTATAATCAACTGCAAATGATTGTAGATAAGAATCGTGTCATTTGAGCTGTAACTATAAAATAGTTCTCAACGGTCTTTCAGACATCCATTAAATGCTATTTTAAATTTGGATTGAAACTATTGCAAAACTACATTCAACTACAAATGATTACAGATGAAAATCCAATATCATTTGAGATGTAACCGGGAAATTCATTCTTGAAATCCTTTCAAAAATCAGTCGAACGCTCATTTAAATTCGTATTGAAAAAATTACGGAATTATAATCAACTACAAACGATTGCAGATAAAAATATTTTTTCCTCCCTAATTTTTTTCACCACTACAAACCACTACAAACGAATCTTTCTACGTGTCTGATCTTTTCCAGGTCCTCGAGAAAAATTATTTTTCGTGTCGCCGGACCTGAGAAATGCCATTTTCTCTGAAGAAAATGGGGTTTATTCAGTCCTGCGACACGAAAATAATTTTTCGACTTTATGTTATGAAAACCATTTCGTATTTTCTTTTCATTGAACTGAAAATCATTTAATACTACAAACAACTACAAACGATTATAGACAAGAATCCGTCGTCATTTTGGATATAGCCATCACTCGGTTCCTACTTGGTTTCCAAAAATCGATTGAACACTTGTTTGAAATCGGATTGAAAAAATTTCAAAACTACAATATACTACAAACGATTGCAGACAAAAACCCAATGTAATGTTAACTGTAAAATAGTTCCTGAGTGTTATTTAAGATTCGATTGAACGTATATTTGAATTCGAATTAAAAGAATTCCATAACTACATTCAACTACGAACGATTGCAGATCGAAATTTTCCTTCCTTCCCAATTTTAATCGCCACTATAAACAACTACAAACTGATTCTTCTACGTATCTGATCTCTTTCAGGTACTTATTGAAAAATAATTCCTCGATGCCATTTCGTAGAAACCATTCCATCGGTACTCAAAATTTGCTAATACTACAAACAACTACAAACAATTGTAGTCAGGAATCCGTCGTCATTTTGGCTGTAGCTATCACTCAGTCCCCACTTGTGCTCCAAAAACCAATAGAACATTTATTTGAATTCGGATTGAAAAAATGTCAAAACTACAATCAACTACAAACGATTGCAGATGTAAATCCCATATCACTTAAGCTGCGACCAGAAAATAGTTCCTAACTGTTTTTCAAAAATAGATTGAAGGCTTACTTGAATTCGAATTGACGAAATTTCGAAACTACAATTAACTGCAAACGATTGAATATAAAAATCTTTTTCATTTCCAGTTGTCCATACTACTATAAACTACTAAAAACGAATCCTCCTATGTATCTGATCTTCCTGACGTCCTTCTTTTCCATTGGATTGGAAATCTATGAGTATCACAAATAACTACAAACGATTGTAGGCAGGAATCCGTCTTCATTTTAACTATATCGATCACTCAGTCCCCACTTGGGCTCAAAAAGTCGATAGAACATTTATTTGAATTCGGATTGAAAAAATTTCAAAACTACAATTAACTACAAACGATTGCAGATGGGAATCCCATGTTAATTAAGCTGCAACTACAAAATAGTTCCCAATCCGATGTCAACTGAGCTGCAACTGCAAAATAGTTCCTAACTCTCTTTCGAAAATGAATGAGGGGTCTATTTGAAGTCGGATTGGAAAAATTTCAAAACTACAATCAACTACAAACGATTGCAGATAAGAATCCGATGTCCTTTTAGCTGTAACTATGATATAGTTCCTAACTGTCTTTTGAAAATGTATAGGGCGCTTATTTTTCAACTACAAACAAAAAAATGCTACTACTATCATGTGGCGATCAAAATCTACCAAATCGGTTCAATTCATCAAGGTGGGGTGCCAACTTCACAGGGCTCGATACCCAGTCTGTAACGGGTCAAGGTGATGGCCCTCACCCAGCAGCAATAATCCACTAGGGGAAACACCAAAGCCTCAACCAGGTGTTCACGTAGCTCGAAAGTTGTGCTATTCCTGAAGAAGCAAAGGCGACACATCACAGAGTTGGAATTAGAATTTAGAGAGAAAAAATGTCCGCTTCACCCAGCCGCGAATCGAACCCGGGTCTCCCAGATACGCGCCGGGTACTCTTACCGACTAAGCTACCGGGAGCAACAGAAATTCACTCTCAAATTCACCTCATACCCCGCCTAACCTCCTTTAGGCCTCGTGGTGTGCCGCAAGGGTCCATCCTTGGTCCCATTCTCTTCAATATATTCATAACTGACGTGTGCCAGGAACTTGAGCCTGGAATTCGTCATTTGATCAATGCGGATGATCCCCAGGTAGACGTACGGTTTCGCGATGTGAGTTGGATGTAGTCATAGCTAGGATGAGCCGTATTGCCAACAACGTTTTGGACTGGGCCTCTCGCAACCGCCAGGAACTCAACGTCTCTAAAACATTGAGATCATTTTTGGTTCGTCGGCCGAAGGATTGAGGGCCGCCGCTGAGGGCGGCGGGATCCGCCCTCGTCTAGGTACTCAATAATCTGTGAATACGCCGACTTTTTCAAGACCTTAGATAAGAAGCACAGCAAAGAGATAGGCCTAAACTCGCTAGTCAAACAAGGATTCTTTACCTTGGCAAGGGTAATTACCAGAGACCGCTTCCATGAAGTGGGAAACAGGCAAGTGAAAAGGGGCACATTGAAGAGCGGAACGAGGAACGGCAGGAGGACCGGGACGGCAGGCCTGATCACCGATCTGAGGATACCGTCCGACACCCTAGCCTCCGAGGAGAAATGGTTGATAGCACTCAGCACATCATCGTCACTTACCGGTCTGAAAGAGAATCCCCCTCACCGCCACTCGCAGAGCAAGGCAGTGAGGCAGAAACTCATCCAGCGAGGGTTCGCCACGTTCGTAAGAAAGTCCCGCAAAATACTTGTTCAATACCTCCGAGTTAAAATCTTCAGTCCCCTCACTAGCCGCAACCACACCTAAATGCCTCAGCTACTTCCATATGTGAACAGGATGAGTGAGGCATTACAGGCGAACATAGAAAAAAGCCTTGCGTGCCCCCTCCACCTCATGATGTACACAATCCTTTGCTGTGCGATAATCCCAAAGCGCACTCCCAGTCCGCGCCCGTTTGTAGACCCTGTACAGACGATCTCTTTCAGCGATAAGGCTAATAATGCGATCCGCGAACCAAGGCTTACGTTTAGCGGACGCCCGTACTACCTTAATCGGTACCGCAGATCGCATCGCCTCACAAAGTTTGGCGCAGATGCATAGAGCTAAGGAGTCAGCAGAACTGCTCCCATTGAACGTTGTCCAGTCGTAAGAGCCCAACTGAGTGCACAAGAGGCGCTCATCAAGAGCCGCGAAGTTGTGAAAACTCAAATCCTTCACCGGAGCGGCCGAAGGGAGCGGAATCTGTAAGGTCGCAGTAATAAGATCATGCCCATCGACGAAAGGTTCCTCAGTCTTGCAGTGAGATACAAGAGGATCCTCACAGTCGACCAAGCAGAGGTCCAGCCAGGTATCAGAGCGGTGCGTGAGATGGCTCCATGCGGGACCAGCTGAAGATTATTATCAGCACAGATGGTACGAACAATCGACGCATCAGCGCTAGACGACAGTTGGTCGGCACTAAAGTCGCCCAGAACAACTTTGGAACCATAATCCCGGAGATGCCCCACTAGCATGAGCAAGAAGTCTGCGTCCTCAAAGAACGGTGCATGAGGCGGCCTGTAAACTGCGCCAACAAAGATCGGTGGAAACCCATAAAAGCCAATCTCACAGAAGAGATACTCGGGTAGCCCAGGTTTTTTCGTCCATACATGAGAAGAGGATGCTAGGACACGAGCTCTGAAACAATTATTGATGAACAAAGCCACTCCGCCGCTATGCGTGTTGCGGTCCCGCCTGACGAGCCTGTAGCCTTCAAGAGAGACAAAGTCATCCCCAACACAGGGGCCAAGCTTCGTCTCGGACATCGCTATCACATGGAACGGAGGATGAGCATCCAAAAAGGATCTAACACTCTCAATATGAGCCCTCAAGGAGTTTAGATGGCACACCCGTAAGCCTTCACCATGCAAAGACTCCAAAGCAGCACGCACAGACGAGAGAGAGGAGGGACATATAGATGTAGGGTTAGGGAAGGCGGAGGAAGAAGGAGAAGAGGGTGAAAGAGGGTAAAGAGAAGACCAATGAGGTAGAGAAAAAGAGCCAGCAGGTGAAAGAAAAACACAATTTAATGAGAGCCCCTTAAAAACTTTTTTAATTCTACAGTGGAAGAGATCCTCGTAGCCGTGTCTTCCTTCTTCGTCTTGATGAACACTGATCCGTCTCTTATGAATGTGATATAGCCCTTCTTCTTAGCAGCTTCCTTTACACTCCAACGAAGATTATACAAATTAGCTGGGAAGAATTCATTGATGTTAATCAATGCCGGCTGAAGTGTACCCACAGCACCAGAAGCCGCCACTTGCACTGGAGAAATCGACGAGGTATGGAGTTTCCCATGACGAGCATTGGCGATGATCACCTCATGGGCCAACGCGCCAGAGGACATGCCAACGATAGAGTTGGCTCTCTACCGTGCCAACTCTATCGGTCACCTCGTCCGCAATGACGACAATAGGTCCTTCAGAGACAATACGCTCAAGAGTCGCACGAAGTTCTTACTGCTCCGACCGCAGGCCATCGACCCTCTCCCTGAGCTCATCAGCACCAGACTCCAAAGCGTCAATCCTTTGGGCCAGAGCAGGAATGCCATCCAGGATCGCAAGCTTGGTAACAACTGCAGCCTGAAAATTCTCCAGCTTCAACTCTACGCTACCTTCGAGGGACTGAAAGCTACCATTCAACGCCTCGAGTTTACCAATGATAGCATTTAAGATGTCATTTTCGATGGAAGAAGACACCACTGTAGACACCGCAGAGCTGGATGATGACTGCTGAACATTTCCACCGGTCAGCTGTGGAGGCGCAGGAAAAAAAAACGAGTCACCTAGCGCCGGTGACATCAAGGGACCCACCGCTGCTGACGATTTCTCAACGCTGGCTGACCCTCTTCGAGTCCTCCCAGCCACAGGGGAATTCACCAAGCACACCTTGCAAGTCCTCACAATCTCCTTACCATTTGTAACGAGATTTTCTCATTACGGGTTGAAATCCCCTTAAAAAGATATGTGAACTCTGAACTTATTGAAGAGAGACCGTTAGTGACATCTAGAGGCGCCTGAAGAAAGCCGGAACTAGATAAATTGAGCGACAAATCGATGAAAGACTCAAGGCATAGCGGTTATGGGTGAAACCGCGACCCCTGGAGGTCTGGAGAACGTTACTAGACTATCGCTATTTTGGAATTCGCCCAGCATGTGCTAGAGGAAAAGGGGCCGACGTACAGATTGTCCAACTGGGCGATTCCATAGGCGATCTCAGAGTAGACTAGGGACCAACATCCAGGTAAGAGTACTGGTGCCCCCGGGATCCCGTCGGGTTAATTAGTGGGGATAGGGTCACGGAATGACCTATCGTCGCTGAGATATCCAGACTAGGGGGAGAAGGCCCTAGTAAGATTCTGAGTTAGTCGGACGCGGACGCTCAAGCGGGGAGGTCGAAAGGATTTCTCCGGCGTATACTGTGGTGTTGGCTTGGAAGATGGCCAAGGGAATGGTGGGCGAATAGCTCAGCATAGCCAGATGCATAACTACTGGTAGCGAACGGAGAAAAACACAAACGGGAAAAAGAGTTATTTCGGAACTCTTAGTGACGGCTTTGTTGTTCCCGGCGTTGTCCGGCTCGGCGAAACAAATGACGAGTGGACGGGCCCGTGGGTCTGGAGTAGAGATCATCCTCCTGTCGACCCGACCATGTGCCGACATTCGAGTACCCGGAGACGGTGACGTGCGATGACCGAAGCAGTAACTGGTGGCCGAGAGTATGGGTGGTCGTGAAGTGGGTAACAGTGTTCCACTTTAGTCAGATCAGCCTCTCGGCGTCCCAGGCTCTGAGGAGTCCCGGCTGATTCGCATTTAACTCGGAAACACTCCCGAGTCGAAATACTCGGGAGGAGAAAGCCTACTGAGAGAGTGAGAAACCCTCCAGGACGAGTGTAAATTCAATTCGCATGGATGATTAGGCCGTGAGGCTTAACTTCCAGCCTGGAATAGTGACTGATGACGTTTGGCATAGGATATTCCTGATGGACCTCGCCCGCTCTATCGTGTCACACTGATGCTAGCTGGGCAACCGTTTGCGCAGTCACAGAAGTCCTCTGAGTGGACGAGTTTGCCTTCGGCTGGCGCCCGATTATTGTGCGATAGAGACCGCTTAAAACGGAGTTTGGATTTTTCCTGGGTGAACAATCCAGGAAAATATCCTTACACATTATACATGGAGCCGAACAAGTTACACGTCAGGTGGATATGCTTGCGATAACCCCCACAAAGTTGCAGCTTAGCCCCTGTATCTTTGCGGCAATTATGACACACCGATGTCGACTTGGTACCATGTTTATCGCTCATTTTGTTACCAATGCAGGCGAGCTCAATTAAAAAATCAGCCGCCTCTGCCAACCTGGAGATAGACCCGACCATCTATCTAGGCTCTACAACATACCCTTGATGAAAAGGAGAGAATCGGTCTTCACCATCAAGAAGAATACCATTACCGAATCTTCACCGCCACCAACGATGTCATCACCTTCATCCTCTCGCTGTGCATGATCACGGCGAGCTTCTGCGCATAAAGAGGTGGTCTGCGGATCCTCGAAATCCTGTCACGCATCTCCTGCTCTCGCAAATCAGGAAAGCAAACCAGAGTTCAACGTCGAAGAGGTTCAGTCAGAACCCCAAAGATAGAAAGAGTCGACGAAACACCAATAACGATGATAAATATGGCTGAGTTACTGATGCCTATATATCCAGCCCCAGCAGCACCAATGAAGAAGCAAAGAGAAGCCGGGCCAAACAAACCAAGCCAGGCATCGATCCAGAAACCACCGTCCGCCGTCGTCATCAACTATATATAAAAAAATCAGATAAGTTCTACTACATACAAGTATAATAAAATAGCTCAGATAGAAATAGAAATAAAATCCACGGGCACTCACCAATATCTTGAAGAGACTGTCCATATCAAAATTGAAAAACAAAAGGGAAAAAAAGGAAAAAAAATATGTATATACACACATGCATATTCCTATGCATGTACCTATGCAAGTGTGCATATACATACCAATAGATCAAAAACTAAAGAATATCCCCAAAACAAGAAAATCTTGAATTGACACCCGCTTTATTTTAGCTAAACCAAACAAGTAGCATCAGGTATAATAAAATTCAGATGCTTCAACAGTTTGAGACCATTGAATTTGCCGCTTCACAGTTGAAGCAATTTTCAATAATTTATTGGTTATCCAACGCTTCTAGGGAAACCCTCCTGCCGGAATGGAGAAGAACAGTTCGATACTCCAGGAATTGCTTCTGTAACCTTCCCAAATGAAAATTGAAGAAAAATAAAATGAACAACACAAGTATATACATATATATTTTCAAAAAATACTGAAATATTCTCAAAAAAATTAGTTCCAACCCCAAAAACAAGAGAAAAACATTTTTACTTTTCAAAAAATACTGAAATAAATAAGGCGCCAAGATGATGTCTATTCCGACCCCCCCAAAAAAAGTGAAATAATCTTCAACGCTTCAATAAATACTGAAATAAATAAGGCAACAAGTATGATGTCTATATTAGGCCAACTGTTTCACTCTATGTTTCTCAAGAGAGAAACAATGGAAAAGAATAATATTTCAAGTGATGGAATTTCTGAAATTAATGATAATTGAACGAGAATTTGGAGAGTTTGTTAACAAAGTCTTTTTCTGAGATTAATGATAACCCATTAAAAAATCGATTATTGTTAACTACGGTTTTGAAAACCTGTCCATAGAAAATTGATTCGGAAAAAATTCAACTTGGCGCGCCAGATTAATTAGTAAACATACTTTGTAGAAAGTGACTGATTGACAAAGCTGCAGTTCATACGCAGAAAATTATTGACATTTGATTCGTCTTTCTTAGAATACTACTACCGAATTTTCTAGCCATGGCGTGTATAAAGAAGGTAAGACGTCTGTAACTACAGACCTAATGACGTCAATCAACGCAACCGATTAATAATTTATTGACGAATGTTCATAATAATTGAAACTATTATTTGGGACCTGCCGGCGAGTTACTGCAATATACTTGAAATTCTTTAGTATGTGACTGGTCGAGTAGAAATAATCAATGTATTGCAGGACAAAAATTAGGCGCGCCAAGTTGAGTTTTTTCCGAATCAATTTTCTATGGACAGGTTTTCAAAACCGTAGTTAACAATAATCGATTTTTTAATGGGTTATCATTAATCTCAGAAAAAAACTTTGTTAACAAACTCTCCAAATTCTCGTTCAATTATCATTAATTTCAGAAATTCCATCACTTGAAATATTATTCTTTTCCATTGTTTCTCTCTTGAGAAACATAGAGTGAAACAGTTGGCCTAATATAGACATCATACTTGTTGCCTTATTTATTTCAGTATTTATTGAAGCGTTGAAGATTATTTCACTTTTTTTTTGGGGGCGGAATAGACATCATCGTGGCGCCTTATTTATTTCAGTATTTTTTGAAAAGTAAAAATGTTTTTCTCTTGTTTTTGGGGTTGGAACTAATTTTTTTGAGAATATTTCAGTATTTTTTGAAAAGTAACAATTTTTTTTTAACAATTTTTTTTGCGGTCGGAACTATTTTTTTTTTGAAATTTTTTTTGAGAATTTTTTTTTTTGAATAAAGAATAACGAGCAAAGGAAACGTCAACTTGGCGCAATTTTTTCACAATTTTTTTTTGTGATTTTTCAAGATTATTTCACTAATTTTTGCGCACCATAGTTTAACTGAATTTTTGGTGATAATTCATTTTCAATTATTATTTTCTGGTTCCGGAAATGTTGCTAAAATATCGACTTGGTCCAATGGTTTTACAATCATGTTAATCATAAGTTCATATGTTATTCCCTATCATTAATTATAAGTTCATATGTTATTCCCTATCACTATTTGTTTCAATATTTCAAAATATTTTAACTGCTCAGATTGGTTTCCTCCAGAGAGTACTCACGTGTCCACCCATCGAGAAGGGTCTGAGTCAGATTTTAGACACATACACCTACATTCGTTGGTGTCCTGGAGTAATTCAATGTTTTGTATTAAAACTATGCTTTCCCCTTTTTATTAATATTTCTCTCCAAGAATAATATATAAACGTCTTCAGCGTTCCGCGGCCATTGTATTTTCGAAATAACATTATCGTCTACATGTATCCAAGCATTCTTCTTTTCTCTCAATAAATAAGTATAATGATCGCCATGCGTTGCACTGTGCATAATGGCACTTTTGACAAAATATACTTCGCCAGAGATGGATACAGAAGTAGTCGGTACGGTTTTCAATTTCCAATTTTGTAGTTTCTTTTTCACATTCCTTTGATCTATTTCGAATATATTCAATTTAACTACAAGTACGTCGGAACATGAGGATACCGATGTTTTTTTGGAAAAAGTGACTTGATCATGACAATTATCACAATATTGCATAATGTTACTCCACTTATCAAAATTTTTTCCAATCAATTCGTTTAGATCAATATTCTTTTTTAATCCATTCATGGATAATGTAATCATGAATCTTGATTCTTTTGACATTGTAGAGTAATTACATGATTTACAACGCTTTAACTCAGTGAATACTATTTCAGCCCATTTTTGTATCTCAGTTATTTTGTTAAATACAGCTTCTAAGAATGATATAGGATCTCTTTCATTAGCTTGACAAAATTGCTTACCAATTGATTGTACGACTTGAATTGCATTCAGAACTTGTGAACCACCTCTAAGATACTGTTCCAAAAAGGATTGAATTTCGTACAATTGATCGTTCTTTATCTCGGATAATGCAGAACGCAAAGCAGCTGAGTGAAAAATACATTGAATTACTGTATTGGAAAAACTTGATGTTCCGTTTAAATTGCACAAACCGACAATAGATGTTTCAATAACAGCTTTTCCTTGTTCTATTTCGATATCATCAATTACTCCTGTGTGTAATACCCACCGTGTATCCCATACTTTTGGCCAACGCTTAGTGATCGCAGGTATTTGTGGTAAGTTCGATCGATGGAGTCTCCTTAGTCTATTATACTCATCGATTGCTAATGAGGATGCTTTGATGGAAAACGGATCGAAGTTGATTAAGTGAACACCTTCCAGAGTTGTAACTCTTGATAAAGCAACGTAACTCTGTCCAGCGGAGAACACAGTGTTGCCGAGATCCATGGCAGCAACACGTAAACTTAAACCTTGACTCTTATGAATGGTAATGCCATAACTTAAACTGATTGGAAATTGCCTTCTTGTTATGTATACCCCATCCATGATTTCAAATTTGACATCCATTCTTTCAATACTGTATGTTTGTCCTGATTCTAGTTTTATGGTTACTGTCTTTATATGATTGTTTCCATGCATTATCGATTTAGAAACTGATTCTACAACCGCGATAGTTCCATTGACTAAACCTAGAGTGACATCAATATTTCGTCTCAGCATGATTTTTGCTCCTAGTTTGATTGTTATGTACTTTGCCAATCCTGCAGACGAACGATCATCTTGCTCAATCGTCTCAAGAATCTTCACAGCTTTATTTCGTAAACGGCAATTGCGGCAATCAATAGAATCTTCAGCAGTTAATGTTATCTCCTCCAAAGGGATTTCCCGCAACATTAGGGTATTTAGATAATCGCATTGCTTCCGTGTGGCAAACAAACATACAGTATCTGCCGGCAATAACTGGATCCATTTTGCCAGAAACTGTGGTCGTTCTTCGACATTTGCCAATTCGATATGACATTTTCGTGATTCTAGTAATTTAATGTCTTCTCCAGTCATGTGGCCAACTCTGAGACGTGAAAGTAATTCCCCATAAACACGGTCTGTTTTCTGACGCATATTAATGGTTAGTTCATCATAAGAAAACAAATCTACCCAGAGGTTGACACTAAGCATGGACCCTAATCTCTTCTCAATTTCTTCCGTAGATAATTGAATATAAGTTGCGTCTTGCATAACTGGTGGAAGTTGCATTAAATCTCCAAATACAAGAATGTGTTTTTACCGAACCAACCATCAACGTCTTCAAATGAATCAAATATTTCCATTTGTCGTTGATTGATATACATCAATGTCACATTAGATACCATCGATATCTCATCTATGATTATCAGTTCAACTTCACGCATTTCTTCACGCATAACTTTCAGAACGTTATCTGATAATTGTTTATATTTTGGTGTACCTCCATGCTCTATAGGGAGTTGAAAATACCTATGAATAGTTAAACCATTTATGTTGAAAGCTGCAATACCTGTTGGTGCGGTGACTGCAGTTTTACGATTCATTTCTTTACTAATCCAGGTGCGACTAACATCAATGAGGGAACTCTTACCTGTTCCACCTTCACCACTTACGTACAAACGTAATGTTTCATTCTTGGACCCAAGAGTCTGTGTCACTCTCTCACATATCCGACGTTGATCAGCATTCATTTGTGAGATCATAGTAGGCAAATCTGTACTTTTTGCGACGCGATTATCAATGTCTTGAAATTCTTTCATTGCCACCTTCGCCTCTTTCGGTCCATCGGCTATTTTTGTAGGAGATGATTGAGTGTCATCATTTTCTTTGTTCAACTCATTATTAATTTTTTCTGTAATAAAATCCAATCCTCGTTGAAAATCTTCTAGACGATTATGATATTTACAGGCTTGAATAAGTACATGTTTTTGTCCTTGAAATGCCTCAGTATAGGATGCGAAACCTCTTTTTAGGTCATCAGTATCTCTCCATGGCTTGAACAACAGAAGTAAACCGTAGAAAAAATTTTCAGGTTGAGTATTCACATTGTACCTCCAGTGATTAATTAAATGAGGTCTTGTGCGCTTTCTCATAAACAAGGAAGGTTTCAGAGTATAATACTCCACCCCTTCCATTTTTGGTTTACTTCTAATGATATCAAACCATGCACAAAAATCATAGAGGCACATCGACTCCAATTTTTCTGGTCGTTGTGGATAATAATCATCTACTAAAGATTTACGAAATATATCTGTCGAATTTTCATTCATGCTCTTTATTTCATTATAATTTTTAACTTTCTTTCTACGAACCATCCCAATATCAATCCATTTAATGGTCGTGTCCGGATCAGTCCCGTACAATGAAATGCCGAGCAATGTATCTGCAGCTTCAAGAGCTCCGAGCTCTCGATTCTGCAATCCTCGCATTCATAAATTCCATAATCTTTGGCTGATAGTTTTAGTAGCAGCTGCTTCTTGTATTACAGTCGATGATTTTGACGTTTCATACTTTGTTGAATACTTGGTACAGTACTGTGTTAGTAGAGAAGAAGACTCTCCTATGAATTGAATATCCATGTTACCTTCCCATGCTGTTAAAATTGCAGGATTGTAATCATTGATATCTACTTCAAATTGCGAACGCGGAAGATCGTAGAATCTAGACTTTGCTTGCAATTTTTTACGACCAGCTATTGAAACGGCTGGATCACGTAATACAAAACTCTCAGATTCAGGTCGCGAAAACCCGAACCGACATTTCTTTGCCATTTTTCCCGAGGCTAACTTTTTTGATCGTAAACAATAACTGTTATGCTTATGTTTTTGATGTGTTGTGACACGTCGATGGAGAGTGGGAGAAATTTTTGCATTAGGCAGTTTGCATGTGACATATTTCATAATAAATTCAGCCACCTCTTCATTTGATTGAACACGTACAATAGGGGTCTTTTCAATCCAGATGACCAAATGAAAATGTTGAGTGCCGCGGCCCTGATACTCTCTTCGCCAGAAATAGTGTAGTATTTTACCAATTGGGTGGCTGTTTGATGTCAAAAAATCAAGCATAGCATGAAATTTGTTATCAATGAATCGAGAAGCAGAGACAGGATCAGCAGCAATAACTTCACCATCCGACAATTTATCCAAATGTGGAGAATTTACTCTTCGAACATATAGAACCAAGTCTGACCAAAGCCATTCCGCAGGACTCAATGTAAGAAACCATGTGGCTGGACCATAATATCTTACCATGCAACTTAAATTATTACGTGGTTGTCTCCAATATTGTTCTGAATTACGGAGTCTTTCGAAGACTGTATTCATGTTCGTTTCAAGATCTCCTGTTCTAATTTGGTCCAAATAATTGGCTGCTGTATATTTTTGTCGTGGGTTTGTTACATGTAGAGTATGATAAATCCCACTGTTGATTTGGCGCATATTGGCATTATTTAATAAGTAGAATAAATACTGTGGATTCAATCGGAATCTGGAATCTTTTGAACATAATCTTAATTTAATGTACTCGGCATCCGCTAAAGGTTCGTTTCTCGTTTCTCCCTGACCGTTAACTCCATATGGATATAAATCGGGA
Source organism: Diachasma alloeum (assembly GCF_001412515.2). NCBI lineage: Eukaryota > Metazoa > Arthropoda > Insecta > Hymenoptera > Braconidae > Diachasma > Diachasma alloeum. Next base: position 9,722 of record NW_021680894.1, on the reverse strand, counting down.
AAACAAAGTAAATCCAGGTTTTGAGCATTATAATTCAATGGGATATTCTTTACTTTTTTCAGTTGATACAAATTACAAGTGGTTTCATTGATTCTTTTGTCATGCATTGGATAAACTGTGTATTGCTCTAAATAAGTTGCCTCACTTTTTATTTGTGTAATCATAGGTGACGGATTACCACATTCATTTCTAGTTCCTTCAGCTTTTTCATTATCACCTATCTGTTGAGAATCCATCGGATCTGATCCACTTCGTTCGGGTTTATTATCAATACAGAATTCTTCATTATTTGCGTCACATTCCACCTCATTGCATGCAACAATTTCTTCATCATTTTCTTCAGCTTCTATTTGAAATTCTACATCATTTTTCGTTAAAAATTTCATTAACTGTTCAGCTGATTCTGGCAGATGAATTTCACTGTACAATGGATTGTTATTCTGTAACCATTTCAATGCTTTGAATACTTTCTCAAGATCCACTAATTTTTGCCAAACGGTTTTAGCCTTTGTTGGAATTCCTCGAACCAAAATGTATAACTCATGACTTTCATTGATAGGATCAGTCGTTGTCGCTATTTTGTTCAATGTTTCTCCCAAAGGAAGTGGTAAGTGAAAAGATTGACCTTTTAACCTCAGAAATTTGGAAGTATGTGGTATGTTTTTTTTCATAACCGTTCCCGAACGCTGTACCACTTGAAAAACTTTTGCTCTTTGGATAAGAATCTTCTCGTATTCGTTCAATGTACTTATTTCAGCTGGTACCTCTTGAGCATTCAGCCCATTCAATATACAAACTGGAGGTAAGTGATTCATTCGAAATTTGTTCAAACAATAATCACATATGTATTCACTAGCATGTGCATTATTTTCATCGACAAATTTGAGTAAGTCGTTCCAGCAAGGATTCACTATTTCCTTACGCAAATTAGCGATCACTCTAACAGATCTGTTGCATTGTAATTTTTGACAAGAAATACAGGGAAACTCAGGCACGTCCATCGATCACTTGGTTAAGGCAATGAAAGCATCTTTATGATTCATTTGAATTGAATCTTCATTCAAATTGTTATTTCCAGACATAGGTGATTCGAACGATGCTCCAGTCACTTTCGCGTCTTCTGACATTTTTCGCAAAATATTCAAATTGGCAGTTTCTAACGCATTATCTATCACGTCAATATCGTTGAAATTTTGTCTGATTTTATAAAGAAGTCTTATAACAGTTCTAACTGCTGGGAAATGAGGCGCTAGCATTTTTGCCGCCAGAAGTAACGATTTACATGGACATTGCTGTGTATAACAATGAGCTAGATGACCTAATTTATCTTCGCGGTGTTGGAAAAAGGTTTGTTCTAGGAATCGCGGATAAGAGCGTAAAGTTTTGACTACTAATTCTTGTAAAAGTGTTTCATAGTTGCTTAATATTTCTTCGTTTTCTAATGCCCGACAATAAATACTACAATTCCAGGTCAAGTTAATATTTTTGTGCTTAAGTAGTGGCAAAATATTGGTCGATTGCCCTTGCGAATTCATAACGATAGTAGACAATTTTAGATCTTCAAAGCACTATGTCATTTCATGAAAATATCCTTCCGTAGACGCGGTATGTCTTGATCTTCCACAGAGGTTAAAATCATAATCATCATATTCGCCTGATTTTGTCCTGGTCAAATAAAACTCTACAGTATTTTTCAAATTTGTTGTTAATCTATTCAATGTCTTTACCACAGATTTCCTTTTCTCCATACACCATTTTACTATGTTGGCCGCTTCTAGTCTACATTCCGCAGCATCTTTGAAATCAAGTGTTGCAATAACATCTGTAAGTTTTCCGATGGAATCTTCAATCGAAAATTTCATTACAATAGTTTCAGATTTAGATTTGCTTTCAAGAGTAACTTTCGAGCTGTTGTTCTTCGTCGCTGATTTGCGAGTTGTTGAATTTTTCGCTCTTCCGCCTTTATTGTGTTTTATAACCCTTGCTTTTTTGGGAACATTTGTTTTGACTGTTTTCCTTCTAACATTTTCGTATTTGCAATCTTTCACTGTAACATCAATTGCATTGATTGCGGGTATGTTTATTGCCTTAGCAACTGATTGAACATCAATATCAACATTGAGACCAATACTCTTCAACGTTCCATCTTCGTTTTCATCTTTAGCTTTTACTACTTCGTCTGCAACTGCTGAATTTGTATCCCCCTTTTCTACGTCATCATGTTCAATTACCTCACACGAGTCATTCTCGTTTAGCGAACAAATCTTTGGAAGTACTTCGAAATCATGTTTAAGAACATGTGCTTCTGATAACATTAATTTTGGGGTATTCTCGTCAATTTTTGAGCGTTGTACAAACTGACGTTGTCGATATGCTGTTAGTTCTTTTCGACGAATTACAGCCAAATCATGGTCTTTGCATGAGTTCTGATTAGAAATATGAGGAAATCGAGATATTTCTTTAGACTCAAANCGTTAGTTCTTTTCGACGAATTACAACCAAATCATGGTCTTTGCATGAGTTCTGATTAGAAATATGAGGAAATCGAGATATTTCTTTAGACTCAAATATATGTTTAAGGTGCGGACGCATTAATGATGTGTCATATTTTACGAGTTCAGGCTTATCCCGAAACAACAATGAAATTGCGAACGCAATCGCGAATACTCCGCAGTCAACGCCATTCGTTTGGTTTTGAACTATTACAAAGTGAACTGTTTCATCACTTACTTTGTAAAATGGGTACAAATGTTGTAAAAAGGTTTGATGGTCATCATGTAGACATTGCACATTGAGAGAATCGTAAATTCTACAATTTACGACCATCGTAATAAGAACATATCCAGTGCCCAGAATTCGGATCATTCTCGATTAGATCACAATATAAAATTTGAATGTGTTTCTGAGCTGCCATNATCACAATACAAAATTTGAATGTGTTTCTGAGCTGCCATAATCGGTTCAATTCTTTCTGCTAGTTGTACATATATAGTATCCCGATGACAATAATCTGAATGATTTCCTAAGATTTGACCGAACATTCTGATGTGATCATCCTGCAATCTTTTATTATCAGATATCATACCCAGCAATTCCTCAGATAAAGGACGAATGGAATGTCATAATTTTCGCCTTTTCTTAGGACATTCAGGATTTGCCTTTGAAAATGTCTTATTAATTGACCGTTTAAACACACGGTTAGTGATTTTTTCCTAATGATTTGTTTCATAAATCACATCGATATCCATTTCTTCTATTTCCACTGTAGTTGGAACCTGGGTATGGATGTGATTAGCTTGTCTGCCTTCTTTTTCTACCACTGGTGGTTCACGTTTCGGATTCAGTACCGATTTTTTGCAAAATACATTAGTCGACCGTTGACGACGCTTAACATTGCGAACATCATCTACTGGTTCGACTGTGAAATCATTCGCTTTAATTGGGAATTGGGACAAAATACCTATCTCAAACATACGCAGTAAATGACTTCTCATTTTTGATACGTCATATACAATTTGTTGGGGATTGTCACCAAATGCAATTGAAACGGCGAAAGCTATCGCAAAAACACCGCAATCGAAAGAGTTCGATTGGGATTGGACCCTGCAAAAATGAATATGNCCAAAATACATTAGTCGACTGTTGACGACGCTTAACATTGCGAACATCATCTACTGGTTCGACTGTGAAATCATTCGCTTTAATTGGGAATTGGGACAAAATACCTATCTCAAACATACGCAGTAAATGACTTCTCATTTTTGATACGTCATATACAATTTGTTGGGGATTGTCACCAAATGCAATTGAAACGGCGAAAGCTATCGCAAAAACACCGCAATCGAAAGAGTTCGATTGGGATTGGACCCTGCAAAAATGAATATGAGCCTCATCAATTGGAAACCATGGATACAGCATCTGTAAAGTTTTTTTATGATGGGGTGGAGAATGTTGGAATTTGAAGAATCATAAATATGAATTAGATTTCCATTGAACCAAGTGCAAATCCAGTATCCTCCTCGCATTTGCCAGCCATTTTTGCTGTTCAATTCATCGCTGAAACTGTGCATCAAATGAATATGGGTTCGGTTCCTATTAATGGGAATCACCAATTCGGGAACCTGAAATTTCCAGGTTTCTCGGAGTTCATAGCCAAACTGTTGATGCAATAGAAAGGCAAAATAATCAACTTCATCATCCGATAATCATCCGTCCATACCGTGCGCTGATATTATGGCGGGATTGAAAATAGGCATCTTTGCAAAAATGACCTATATTGAAATGTATAAAAACTCTTTTTGTTTTTAATATACTTCCTTTATTGAAATAACAAAACAGATGACAATGCTTAATACAAGCTAATTATATACACAAACGCAGACTAGATTTTTGTAATATCGAATTTTGCAAATTTGGTCATCAAAAATAAACTATGCAATATTGCACACAGCTTGAAAAAGCTGAAATGTGGAANGATACTTCCTTTATTGAAATAACAACACAGATGACAATGCTGAATCCAAGCTAATTATATACACAAACGCAGACTAGATTTTTGTAATATCGAATTTTGCAAATTTGGTCATCAAAAATAAACGCTTGAAAATAAAAGCTTGAAAAAGCTGAAATGTGGAAGTATGACACAGCTTATCAAACGCCGATCCCTCACACAACAAAGGCAATAAGAAGTGCCCACAGCTCTTAAAGAGCTGACTAACTGAAAAAGGCGATCAAATATGCCTACAGCTTATTAACAGCTGATCAATAATAAAAAAGGCCTTAATAATGTGCCCACAGCTTTCAGGAAGCCGACAAGATAAAATGAGTACAAAGCTTATCCTTTGGACTTCTTCGTACGATTTCTATAACTACAAATAACACTAGCAAAATAGGGGTTAGAAAGCACATAAACACACAAAACACACTATTCACAGGATAAAAGCATCAACTACGGTTGTTAGATTAAATAAAACGACTAATGGAACCTACAAGTACCGAACTAAGCACTAACATACTAAGCAAAATATTGCACTAAGCGTTTACAAAAGCAATTGCACTAAGCGTTTATAAAATCCACAAAGATGAGAAAAGTCCTTCGCCCGTCAAACTGGGTCACTAAAGTAGGGGTAACACCCAGCGCCGTCACACGGGAATGGAAATTCTCACAGTGGAAAGACTTTAGCGACCTTGTCGATAATTCAGCAGCATGATATTAGCCGCAATTAATGATAATAAAAAAAAAGAACTCATGCAATCGATTGTAAATCGTTCGCAGGTGATTGTAAAATAGTTGAGATTGTTTAAGAGTTGATCATTTTTTTATAAAAAATTAAAAACTATTGACCCATGTATTGACCGGAATTTTTTATCTAATTACTCTTAAACGCGAGGTAAATTAGGAATTTTGTTTTTATAAGTAATTAGCGATCTAATTACTCTTGAACGCTGATGCGAACTAATTTAGTATTTACAAACGATTGCAATAAACAAAATAGTTTAAGAGTAATAAAAAAAAAAATCCAGCTAACTACATGGGTCAATAGTTTTTATTTTTTTATTAAAAAATGATCAACTCTTAAACCATCACAACTATTTTACAATCACCTCCGAACGATTTACAATCGATTGCATAAGTTCATTTTGTTCATTATTAATTAATTGCGGCCAATATCATACTGCTCGATAATTCGGTCAATATTAGAATTAGCCTGTGCTGCCATCTTTCGGAATCAAGATGAATGCCCGAAGATTATAGATAAACGCGCTAATTAAAATTACAAATTTTGACGGAAATTTACATTCCGAATTTGTTAAATTATTTCGAGTGAGTAAGTAAGTTTTAGTAACAATTTGATGTGTGTGAGAGAGAGAGAGAGAGAGAGAGAGAGAGAGAGATTTAACAATAACTCGATGAGTAAGTTAGTGAGTGTTTGTGTGTGTGTGTGTGAAAGAGAAACTAACTTTTAACAACACTTTGATGAGTGTGTGTGAGTGTGTGTGTGTGTGTGAGTGAGTGAGTGAGTGAGTGAGTGAGTGAGTAAGACTGCATGCCTGCGTGGGAGAAGGGTGAATGGATGGATCCAGAATTATAATTAAATGTTTATTAAGTGACCATTTCCATGAAATCATTATAATAAAATGTAAAAGATATGAAAGGTAACAGAAAGGTAACAAAATCCATAAGCATGCCCTGAAAAAAACGAAAAACAGTATGGATGCAATAGATGTAAAAATTGATTGATATAAATGTGTATGAAATGATGCATTCCAAATCGAAAACTCACTTCCATGTATGAGGTGGATAAGGAAGGGATGGGGTTCAATTAAACCTCCCGAAGTAAAAGATGGGGGCTCCTCCATGACCTCCACCATTTGGGGGAGGCGGAGGCCCACGACGGTCTCCCTTATTCTTGTAATATTGGCCCTTCCAATAGCTAAAGATTAAAAAAGCATGTATGTGAACGAGTTAGTGAGAAATCATAAACGAGTGAGAGAGTGAGTAAAAAGTAAAAAAACAAAATGACGATTCTGTGAGAACAGAATCACATCTTACGCGGCCTCTCTTTTTTCCTTCTGCTGCCCTCCTCTTTTCCCTCTTCCTCTTCCTCGTCCTCTTCCTTCTCCTCTCCCCCTTCGACGGTTCGCTTGGCCAACCTCCTCAGCTTTTCTCCATTCCAACACATTGAACTGTTGGCGAAGATTGGCGATCATGCGATCCCTGAGGTCTCCCTCAGAGATCCTGGATCCAGCTCGATGCTGTAGTGGTTGCTGCTGCTGTAGTGGTGGTTGTGGTTGCTGCTGCTGTAGTGGTGGTTGTGGCTGCTGCTGCTGTAGTGGTGGTTGTGGCTGCTGCTGCTGCTGCAGTGGTTGCTGCTGT
>NW_021680894.1:0-1071 GCF_001412515.2 Diachasma alloeum | reverse complement strand
GCAGGCAATTAAATGCTCTCATTCCCTCAGTGAAAAGACTTTAGATATAGGTAACGCTTGGTGCGGTTTAGTTTGGGTAAGAGAATTACCAACCCACTCAGTCCACCAACGTAATAATTACAAAAACTAACGCTAAATTTTCTCCAAGTGAAATAAAACTCGTGAAAATTATGAATTTGCGCCGTTGCTATGGAGTGATTTTTTTATTGGTGTAATTAATCAAAAAAGTAAAAATACCAACGGCAAGATCAATGCCGATTTATTATATGTATCTAGGGATGGTTTTGCATGTCATCGCGTGGTTGAAGAAAAAAAGGAAGTTAAAGTTTTTTTTTGGGGGTTAGGGTGAAGTTGTGAGGTGTATATCATACACGACAGCCTCTGCCTGTGACGTCAACTTGGCAGATACGGCTACCGCGTATCTTGATATCCAGATGAACAAAAACATGTATGCACATACACATGTGTACAGGCACGGATGTATATATACAGGGTGTTTCAGAAGTACATGTACATCTGAAAACCCTAGGATCAGGGAGTGATTCTGCGCAGAAAAGTCCTTTTGCACTTTTTGATCAGACTCACCCGTAAAAAGTTATTGGCAATTAAGGGTGGGCCAATGGGGAGTGANCCAGATGAACAAAAACATGTATGCACATACACATGTGTACAGGCACGGATGTATATATACAGGGTGTTTCAGAAGTACATGTACATCTGAAAACCCTAGGATCAGGGAGTGATTCTGCGCAGAAAAGTCCTTTTGCACTTTTTGATCAGACTCACCCGTAAAAAGTTATTGGCAATTAAGGGTGGGCCAATGGGGAGTGATTTTTAAGCGGGCGCACATCCATGCAATGTGCAGCATGTGTGTGTGCCCGCCCCAACATTCTACGAGACAAAAGAGCGCAACGATATTGCTCTCTCTCTNATCAGACTCACCCGTAAAAAGTTATTGGCAATTAAGGGTGGGCCAATGGGGAGTGATTTTTAAGCGGGCGCACATCCATGCAATGTGCAGCATGTGTGTGTGCCCGCCCCAACATTCTACGAGACAAAAGAGCGCAACGA
>NW_021680893.1:78576-79069 GCF_001412515.2 Diachasma alloeum | reverse complement strand
AGGATTCGATTCTGAATCGATCTATATATACCCCTAGAGACCATTTTTTTTACCTCATCCGCCATCTTGGAAAAGGTTAGTGGGAGGGTAAAAAATAGGGTCAGAATTAATGGGTACAGATCGATTCAGAATAGGATTCTGTACCGATCTAAACACACACCTAGAGACCTTTTTTTGTGACCGCGTCTGCCATCTGGGGAAGGGTTAGCGAGGGTCAAAAAATTGGGTCAAAATTCATGGATTTATATCCCCCATCATACATCAAGAAAATGAAACAAATGGGCCAAAATGGGTCCGTCACCCTTTTTGAAAAATTTGAAAAATCATCTTTTCAGGCTACCGATAAGTTCAATGTTGGAGATTACACTCTAAAAAAAGCTACTTTTCACCGGTGCCGAATGGTACTTGGGGCGAATTTCCTCGTAGGAAAATACTTGTCCTAACGACTTTTCGTATCCTTGAGTGAACGGGGGAGATTGGTTGAATGATTACA
>NW_021680893.1:74879-75087 GCF_001412515.2 Diachasma alloeum | reverse complement strand
CCCCTCCTCGTTGTCACACATTAGGAACAAAATGGGGCAGAATGGGTTTGGTTTTCATTGCCGGGATCAACTCCCCCACCCCTAAACTTTGACAGAAAAAAAACAAATAGGGCAGAGTAGGTTTGTCAGTCATTTTCTAAATCGACCCCTCCCCCCCGCCCAAAACCCGCAATAATGTCTGCCAGGAAAAAAATCAATGGGGCAAAAT
>NW_021680893.1:73571-74606 GCF_001412515.2 Diachasma alloeum | reverse complement strand
CGTGGAGCAAAATGGGTTTGCTTGTCATTTCTCGAGTTGACACCCCCCCACCCCCCGAATGAAACCCATAATTATGGATTTCAAAATTCAACGGAAGAAGCAGAATGGGTTCGTGAGAAATTTCCCGAATTGACATCCTGCCCCTGCCGCCCCTCGCCACTTTCGCTCACGAAGAAAATAATGGGGCAGAATGGGTTTGTTTGTAATTTCCCGAGTTGACACCTCGCCCCCACCAAATGAAACCCACAATTATGGATTTCAAAATTCAACAGAAAGGGCAGAATGGGTTCGTGAAAATTTACGCCGCCCCCTACCCCTCATTAAGAAAACATTGGGGCAAAATGGGTTAATTTGTCATTCCCCGAATTGACACCCCCCGCCCTACTCGCTCATTGAGAAAAAAACAACAAATGGGGCGAAATGGGTCTGTGAGCCATTCCGCAGATTGACTTCCCCCNCTGCTGGAACCACCGAGGTCTACCTGCAAGTGGTACATCGTCCAGCATTTCAGCAAGAGTCTGCGTGATTAATGGGAGGTACTGTTGACCCTGAAAAAAAAACAAAAATGGAAAAAATCATTATTTTGCCGCCTCGATGTCGTATGTGTGCGAATGCGGACTTGATGAATACTCACATTCACATAATCCGGTAGCTGGGAAAGTAGGACTCGGTCACCCACTATTCCTCCCCACACGTTCACTTTCCACCGTGANTAAAGCATGTAACGTTTTCTGTCACCGTTTTTCGTCGCATAGCTACGTTCATCGTATGCAGATTATTAATTTATTATGTATAGAATGTAATTTATACTTATAATCATATAGGTATAGTATATATATATTATACATTATATACATATATATACAGGGTGTCCCGTAACCGATCACTTTCCTCGGAGGGTATTGTNCCAGGATCCTATTTACTGTCGATTTCGGGCAGCCCATCGCGCTCTCGATTCTCCGACAACTCGTTGTCGGGTCTTCGTCTACGCGTGCCAAGACTACTTCCTCGACGTCACAATGTCGTTGACGTCCA
>NW_021680893.1:72578-73557 GCF_001412515.2 Diachasma alloeum | reverse complement strand
AATTTTTTTAATTCTGTTACTACTTATTCCAGGGCCGAAGAAATTTTTTTCAAAATGTTCATAAAAAAAAAATCGGTTTTTCATGTAGTACATCGTCACCTACCAAATCCACCCCTTCCGGCCCATTATCGCGGAGAATTAATTTCAAAAAAACTTAAATTAAGAAACCGAAGAATTGGTTTTTTCTTTTATTTCCAGTAGGTCTCGATGACATGTCTCATTGCCGACATCGAAAAATAAGAATAACAAANGGATACCTCCTTGCTGCCTCTGCTGCGTCACACCCACAAGCACCATACACGAGGTGCATATCAGCGTATTCGATAGCTGTGTAACTCTNTAAGAGGATTGATAGAGGACGTGACAATTATCGACATAAAAAAAATGAAAAATGAAACAATAATTAAAATTTTAATTTTTTTTTGGTGTTTTGGAAACGATTTTGAAGGCGCGGCGATAATGGTGGGAGGTTTGTGAGTCGATGGGAGGATAAGTGGGATACATGCTCATAACCGACATGAAAAAAAAAGAAAAACAAAAGAAAAAAAAATAATTTTCATTTTCATTTCGTTTTTCGCTTTTGGAAATGATTTTGGACGCGCGGTNATTTTGTAGGGAAGAGAGTCATTCGTGTTTCATTCTTTGCCGGGGTTAGACGTGAAGTGTTAAATTATGAAGAGTTACACAGCTATCGAATACGCTGATATGCACCTCGTGTATGGTNTGACATGAAAAGAAAAACAATGGAACAAAAAATCAATTTCTTCTTTGGGTTTTGGAAATTGTTTTGGACGAGTGGGGATAAGAATGGGGAGTTTGAAAGTAGATAGATGGGTAACAGGCCTAATGACCAAAGAAGAAGAAACCAGAGCAAAACTATTTTGTTGCGCTACGTTTTATTTTTGATGGCCCTGAGAAGGGCCGATTGTGAATGCAGCTCATGCTGGCAGGTGCTGGAAATGGCCTCCTCCAGCAGCCA
>NW_021680893.1:70583-72506 GCF_001412515.2 Diachasma alloeum | reverse complement strand
AAGTAGTCTTGGCACGCGTAGACGAAGACCCGACAACGAGTTGTCGGAGAATGGAGAACGCGATGGGCTGTCCGAAGTCGACAGTGGATAGGATCCTGCGGGAGAATTTTCTCCATCCGTTCCACTCCACACGAGTTCAGAAACTCGAGCCAGGAGATGCAGGGCAGCGCCTGCACTACTGTCAAGAGTTTCTAGCCTTGTATTACCGGAATGAAAACTTTTTATCCCAAATCCTGTGGACAGACGAAAGTCTGTTTACGAGAGAAGGCATTTTCAATCAGCATAATTTACATAATTATGCTGTTGAAAATCCTCACTCGGTGAGGGAAAAAAGTTTTCAGTCACGGTGGAAAGTGACCGTGAGGGGAGGAATAGTGGGTGACCGAGTCCTACTTTCCCAGCTACCGGATTATGTGAATGTGAGTATTCAACAAGCCCGCATTTGCACACATACGACATTGAGGCGGCAAAATAATGATTTTTTTCCATTTTTGTTTTTCTTCAGGGTCAACAGTACCTCGCATTAATCACGCAGACTCTTCCTGAAATGCTGGACGATGTACCACTTGCAGGTAGACCTCGGTGGTTCCAGCAGGATGGAGTACCCCCTCACTGTGCTCGAGACGTCACCGCCTTTTTAAATGCTCAGTTCCCTGGACGTTGGTTCGGTCGTTATGGCCCACTTCACTGGCCTGCACGGTAAGATTACTCGAGAAAAATAAAGTGTTCCGGAAAATAATGAATTTCCATTGTCATTANGACCGAGCCGGAGACCGTGGAGGAATTGGTGGCTCGACTGCATGCGGCCACTACCAATGTCAGTGCCGAGATGCTCCAAGGAGTGAGGATGGATGTCCTTCGAAGGATTCATGCCTGCGTGGCTGCTGGAGGAGGCCATTTCCAGCGCCTGCCAGCATGAGCTGCATTCACAATCGGCCCTTCTCAGAGCCATCAAAAATAAAACGTAGCGCAACAAAATAGTTTTGCTCTGGTTTCTTCCTCTTTGGTCATTAGGCCTGGGACCCATCTATCCACTTACAAACTCCCCATTCTTATCCGCACTCTTCCAAAACAATTTCCAAAACCCAAAGAGGAAATTGATTTTTTTTCCATTGTTTTTCTTTTCTTGTCGGTTATTAGGCACATCATCTATCCTCTCATCTACTCATAAACCACCCATCTTCATCGCCGTGCATCCGAAATCATTTCCAAAAGCAAAAAAAGAAATTAAAATTGAAATTATTATAATTTTTTTCGTTTTTTTTTCGTTTTTTCTTATGTGGGTTATGAGCATGTCCTTCACCTATCCTCCCATCGACTCACAAACCTCCAACCATTATCGCCGCGCGTTTAAAATAATTTCCAAAACGCAAAAAAAAATCAAAAGTTGAATTATTGTTTTATTTTTCATTTTTCTTATGTCGGTCATCGTCATGTCATCTATCAATCCTTCCATCCACTCATAAACCCCCCATCTTTATCACCGCGCGTCCAAAATCATTTCCAAAAGCGAAAAAGTAAATTAAAATTAAAATTATTACTTTTTTTTGTTTTTCGTTTTTTTGTATGTCGGTTATGAGCCCGTCTACCACCTATCCTCCCATCGACACACAAACCCCCATCTTTATCACCGCGCGTCCAAAATCATTTCCAAAAGCGAAAAACAAAATGAAAATGAAAAAAATTTTTTTTTCTTTTGTTTGTTTTTTTTTCTTCATGTCGGTTATGAGCATGTATCCCACTGATCCTCCCATCGACTCACAAACCTCCCACCATTATCGCCGCGCGCTCAAAATCATTTCCAAAACGCAAAAAAAAAATTAAAATTTTAATTATTGTTTTATTTTTCTTTTTTTTTATGTCGATAATTGTCACGTCCTCTATCAATCCTCTTATCCAGTCATAAACCTCCCATCTTTATCA
>NW_021680893.1:68963-70408 GCF_001412515.2 Diachasma alloeum | reverse complement strand
AATTGAAATTGGAATCATTATTTTTTTTTCTTTGTTTTTCGTTTTTTTTAAATGTCAGTAATCACACACGTCATTCATCTATCCTCCCATCGACTTAAAAACCTCATATCTTTATCGCCGCACTTCCAAAATCATTTGCAAAATAAAAAAAAAAAATTAAAATTGAAATTATTATTTTTTTCCCTTTGTTTTTGGTTTTTTTCATGTCGGTAATCAGACACATCATCCATCAATCCTCCCATCGACTCACCAACCTCCCATATTTATCGCCGCGCGTCCAAAATCATTTCCAAAACCCAAAAAAGAAATTAAAATTGGAAGTATTATTTTTTTTCATTCGTTTTTGGTTTTTTTCATGTCGGTAATCAGACACGTCATCCATCAATCCTCCCATCAACGCACAAACCTCCCGACTTTATCGCCGCGCGTCCAAAATCATTTCCAAAACCCAAAAAAGAAATTAAAATTGGAAGTATTATTTTTTTTCATTCGTTTTTGGTTTTTTTCATGTCGGTAATCAGACACGTCATCCATCAATCCTCCCATCGACTCACAAACCTCCCATCTTTATCGCCGCGCTTCCAAAATCATTTCCAAAACCCAAAAAAACAAATTAAAATTGGAATTATTGTTTTTTTTTCTTTGTTTTTCGTTTTTCTTATGTCAGTAATCACACACGTCATTCATCTATCCTCCGATCAACTCACAAACCTCTCATCTTTATCGCCGCCTGTCCATAATCATTTCTAAAACCCAAAAAAACAAATTAAAATTGGAATTATTATTTTTTTCCTTTTGTTTTTTGTTTTTTTCCTCCGTTTTTGATTTTCTTTTCATGTCGGTAATCAGACACGTCATCCATCAACCCTCCCACCGACTCATAAACCTCCTATCTCCATCGCCGCGCGTCCAAAATCATTTCCAAAATCAAAAAAGGATATTAAAATTGGAGTTATAATTTTTTATTTTGTTTTTCGTTTTTTCCTTATGTCGGTAATCTGACACATCATCCATTTATCCGCTCATCAACTCACAACCATTTTTTTTTCATTGCTGCGCGTCCAAAATCATTTTCAAAAACCAGAAAACAAATAAAATTCGAATTATAATTTTTTTTCCTTTGTTTTTGGTTTTTTTCATGTCAGTAATCTGACAAGTCATTCATCAATCTTCCCATCGACTCACAACCTCTCCATCTTTATCGTCACGCGTCCAAAATATTTTCCAAAACTCAAAAAAGAAATTAAAATAGCAATCTTTTTCTTATTTGTTTTTCTTATTTTTCGATGTCGGCAATGAGACACGTCATCGAGACCTACTGGAAATGAAAGAAAAAAAAAATTCTTCGGTTTTTTAAATTACGTTTTTTTGAAATTAATTCTCCGCGATAATGGGCCGGAAGGGGTGGAGTGGGTAGGTGACGATGTACTACATAAAAAACCAAT
>NW_021680893.1:68701-68793 GCF_001412515.2 Diachasma alloeum | reverse complement strand
AATAAAAAAAAAAAAATTAAAAAAAAAATGGCCTGATCCAAAAACCGAAGGGGAACTTTCGATTCCAAAAATCATCCTCTACAATACCCTCC
>NW_021680893.1:67465-68480 GCF_001412515.2 Diachasma alloeum | reverse complement strand
GGTTTGTTTATCATTTTCCGAGTTGACACTCCCCCATGAAACCAAAAATAATCGATTTCAAAATCCAACAGAATGAGCAGAATGGGTTCGTGAGCAATTTCCCGCATTGACACCCCCCCCGCCCTGCAACCTCTCTCGATCATTAAGAAAATAATTGGGTAAAATGGGTTTGTTTGTCGTGTCTCGAGTTGACATCCGTCCCCTCGCCCATAAGAAAAAAACCTACGAATGGGGCAAAATGGGTTTGTTTGGCATCCCTCGAGCGGACACTCCCCCTCGCTAACACTCATTAAGAAAATAATGGGACAAAATGGGTTTGTTTGTCGTTTCCCANGTGTCTCGAGTTGACATCCGTCCCCTCGCCCATAAGAAAAAAACCTACGAATGGGGCAAAATGGGTTTGTTTGTCATCCCTCGAGCTGACACTCCCCCTCGCTCGCACTCATTAAGAAAATAATGGGGCAAAATGGGTTTGTTTGTCGTTTCCCAAATTGATTCCCCCCCGACCCCTCTCCCTCATTAAGAAAATAATGGGGCAGAATGGGTTTGTTTGTCATCTCCCGAGTTGACACCCCCCCCCCTTCCCGAATAAAGCCCACAATAATGGATTTCAAAATTCCACAGAAGGAGCAGAATGGTTTTATAAGCCGTTTCTAAAATTAACCCCACCCCCCCAACCCCTCTCGCCAATTACGGAAAATACAAAAAATGGGGCAAATTGGGCCTATTAGCTATTTCCCAAATTGACCCCTGATTATGGAAACCGTGGGGCGGAATAGGTTTGTTTATCATTTCCCGAGTTCACCCCCCTTCCTCGTCAGAATAAAACCAAAAATAATCGATTTCAAAATTCAACAGAAGGGGCAGAATGGGTTGCGAGCAATTTCCCGAATTGACTCCCCCCTGCCGCTCCCTCTCGCACAATGAGAAAATGATGGGGCAAAACGGGTTTGTTTATCGTTTTCCGACTTGACATCCCTCCTCTCGCTCATTCAGAAAATAAATAACAAATGGG
>NW_021680893.1:56822-67284 GCF_001412515.2 Diachasma alloeum | reverse complement strand
CAAACCTATCTAATATTCATAAGTGAAATAGAATAAAAAATATGCCTGCGACTGCTGACAGTTTACCGCCGACTCGATAATTTAACACAGGCGCCGTCTCGCAGCATTCTCCTATCTGAACTTCTTTACCACACAGCACACCATCAAAAATTTCTCCTAATTATACAAAATAACCTATTAATGGGTATTAATTGGGACCAATTGTTTGTCTATCAGCATTTAAATAATTTTTTGATTATATTCCAATCATTTTTGGCCCATTTTTCGCCTTAAAATGACATCCATGCACATCCATGCTACATCCATGCTACAACATGGATCCTTATTCGCCAGGGAGCCTATAAAACCGTAATGGTAGTAGGAAAGAAATATGAATAAAAAAAATATATATATAACTTCCATTCAGGACCTTCTTCAAGTACATATCGACCAATATATGCGCTGAAATACCTAACAAAGGTCTTCATCTGTGATGCAAAATTTACCGGATTACCTTTTTTGATTGATTTTGCTGTTAAAGGAGGTGGAGCGTTCGCTCCACGGCCTGGTTCATAATGAGAATATTGAATACACCAATGAGGGATGTGCAAAAATTTTATGATACGTCATATGACTGTCACATAACTGTCACATGACAGATGCCAGTTATGACAATTTTTGTCACATGACCTAATTGTGACGACATTTTGTCATGACGGTCATATCCCATCTAAGTAGATGGTCTGCTACAAAATTTTCGTCACATGACCGATTTGTGACGACATTATCGACGGACCGTCACATCCCATCTTAATAGTGTGGATTGTCGCATAGACCACTAGTAGCGACGTAGGGTCCCTATACTTATCCTTATATAAAAAAGACATGACATGGGTCGAATCGAATTCAATCGAGAAATCGAACATGGCGGCTCTTAGTCGAAACGATTTAACTGGCACGGCAGATTCACATGAACGACATTTTTAACTGGCACGGCAGATTCACATGAACGACATTTTTTTCCTTATATATAAATGACATGGGCAATTAATCAAACATGGCGGATTTCATGAAGATAATAGATTACTTTGCATTTGCATCACATCAGCTGATTAGTATACGGTTATGGAGAAATACCGCAAGGTGGCAGTGTAAACGATGGTGCATCAATGTTTTAAGAAAATGCGCGCGAATTCCAAAGCCAATGTTCAGCAATAAGAAACAAACATCGTGGATACACTAAATACATCAGTGCTTTTTTTCACACATGTATTGGTTTCTAATAAGTTGAATCGGAAGTTATTTGTCAGTGATAGGGAAGGGGCTATATGGACATCTGGAGTAGAATGGACACTCGAAAAATTTGCAAAATAGAATTTTTTAAAAATATTCTAATTTTCGAAAATTGTTTCATTAGCCAATAAACAATCAAATTTTTTTAAATTCCTTTTTGGCAAAGTTAATAAGTAAAAAATTATTATGTATAAGTTATTCCAGATTAGAGTACAATGGGCACCCGAAAAAGTTGGTCCTTTTCAACTATTAATCAAGAAAATTATTGACGGACATTTTCCAACAGAATCGTGTCGGCATCTTTTTATAGAGCGAAATTAGGTTTGGAAGGGATATTAACAAATAAGCTTCAACTCTATTAAAATTGAACATTAAAGCTTGAAATATAGAGTAGCTTTGGAATTCTTATTTTAGTACTAAAATAACTTTGAAATTATTAATTTTTTTCAATAAACAATTACACGCCCTACACAACTAACCTTTTGTCTATTTGTAAAATTTGTAAGATGGCTACTTTTCTACTTACAAAGGAAAGCACCATAAAACAATGGGGGGAGGAAAGGATACATGAGCAAAGAAAAATTTGGTGTTTACCCCCTCGACACAAGTCAACAATGAGTTTTTCATGTTTCAGAAATTGAACAATATTGTTGCATAGTGATGCCGTGGAGACTAGACGAGAATTAATTTGGAAAGATAGCGGTCTAAAAAAACATCGAAAGTTTAGGAATCGTCGTAATCTCGAAAGAAATTGGATCGGTGCATCTCGTCACGTACTTGAAAGAATCCATCACGTTTGAGTTTCAGTATTTTCTGTTTTTCTAATGTTTGTCTCGATATCTGTCTCGTCTTGTCTCGTGAACTTAAAAAGCCCAAAATCTCGAGATCCAGGCAAGATAAATCGTTCCGGAATTGTGACGAGATGTACCGATCCAATGTCTTTCGAGATTACGACGATTCCAAAACTTTCGATGTTTTTCCAAACCGTGATGACCTCTTCAAAATAATTCTCGACTAGTCTCGATGGCATCACTGTTGTTGAAACTAAAAAAATTGAGGAAGAAATCAAAGTTTCCATTTTACCCCATTTTTCCTTTACCTTATAATTCCTACAACGTAGTCTTGGAACATTTTGTTTGTTTTTATAACCTTCACACGAAATCGGAACAATAGATTTGATCCACTTCAAATCATTATTAAATCTGGTGTCTATTTTGCCACACCTTCCCTTAAGTGCTAAAATAATTGAAATGATTGATAATTAGATTGATAATTATAATTTGAATGTCAAAGGTGAAATCAAAACAATTAATCTCCTGGTTTTCCAAGTCATTTATTGATTTTCGAGGTTTTTGTTTAATGAAACCAATACGTAATATACCCTAAAAATAATGAGTATTTATCCGTGAAACAAAAGTCAAAACACTTTTTATTTGCAGATTTTCAATCATCCAATTTCTTCATTGAATCGACTAGGAAATGTTCAAAAATGAAGCATAGTCAGTCAGCGTCTTTCGAACGACAATCTGCAATAATTGCTTTTTTTTCAGCATTTTTAAGAATGAATAATAAAAATGGTTCAAACTTCCAGAAACATATTTTTTAGCCATGAAATTGAATTTTGGTGGAATTCTGAAAAAGGGACAAATTTGTTACAATTCA
Organism: Diachasma alloeum; assembly: GCF_001412515.2. Classification (NCBI taxonomy): domain Eukaryota; kingdom Metazoa; phylum Arthropoda; class Insecta; order Hymenoptera; family Braconidae; genus Diachasma; species Diachasma alloeum. The sequence continues at coordinate 64,350 of NW_021680893.1, read as the reverse complement.
GAAAAAAATCATTTTTAGTGTGAAAAATTGATTACTATTGCATTATTTAAATAAAAAAAGGTCGTGGTCTTCGAAAATCATAATTTTCTTACAATTTCATTAGTCTACTCCGGAAAGCCGACTTTCATTTTTTTTTCAAGATAAAAATGTTCTCTAATAATTATGTATGAGTAAATAGCAATTATAGTACTAGAAAAAAAAATTTAATTTCATGGACAGTTCCGTAATAATTTTCAGGCAACAGACATTTAATTCAGTTTGAGAGAAAAAATTCGTGCAATTTCTAATTTCACTGAAAATCTAATGAATTTCGACCCTCTTAAACAGCGTGAAAAGAAAAACTTTTCAACTATTCAAGTTACTTGAATTCTCAATTAAAATATGAATATTCTGTGCCAAATTACGCTGTATTTTCAATTGATAAACAAATTATAATCGTCCAAATCATTTAGGTCAGAAAAAATAGAGTGATTCAACTTTCTTGATGTTGCGTATACTGGAGTTTTCTTCAAACAAAGTTGATTAGAATCAATAAGTTATAATTATGAGAGACTGACATTTTTTACGTTAAGTGTAGAAGAATCTGAATGTAACATAATGAAAATGATAATCGATTGTTTCACTTTGACCAAATAGTAATAATAATTAAAATCAAAATTTCTGATATGATTTTAAAAAAAGTGCCGACTTAATATTCCATGACAGTAAAGAATAAACATGATCTAACATTATATCTGAATCATTAACGTGAATTTCAGATCCTCAAAAGAGGACAGAGCTCTTTTCAAACCATCATTTTAATCAAATCAAACTATCATTTTAAACTTTGATTTTCAATCAGGTGATGATATTCTAAGCGCGGAATTATATTGATGATACGAACAGCAGATTAATTGAATTACCGAGTGCACCAATTATAAACATTTATAACTGTGTTGGCACGCATTTCTACCAGAGTATCAACAAATATTGAATTTCCGAAATTGACTCTCTGGGTGACGTTCGAGACGAAATTGGATTGTAATTATGATTGAAATTTTATTCAGTGATTAGCACATGAGCAAGTCATTTATTATAATATGAAAAATTAACAGCTAATAAATTGGGACATTATTTCCATTAGTTGCATTGCCTCTTGCAATCAGAATGGTTATGAACAATGAATTGAAAAAAAAGAATATTGAATCTCATAGGAAAAAGGATATAATGAAAGGGAGATCAACACCCCGGCCGCTTGCGTCCGTGGTGGCGCTAGTGACCGCCATATTTTTCATTATATTAAACCACTGAGATTCAAATTCTTTCTTAAATAATTTTTATAATTTTTAATTTAACTTAGTCGAAATATTCTCACGGTCGAAAATAAACGACTTTTAGAAAGTACGTGAAAATGCTATAATCGTTAGCATCTGATGATAAAAATATTTAAATGTTTATTCACGTTCAGAAGAAAAAGGAAATTAATAAAGAAAAGTTTAATAAAAACTATACAGTCCTTTGATTAGATGAAATTTTATGATCATACTCCTTGATTATGACATTTTCTATGACATAAATCTCATTTGACCGTCATATTTTATCTAAATAGCGGAAATAATGTCATACTAGTCGATTACGATAGAAATTATGACAGAAAAAAAAGTGACGTCACATGACAGTCATAAATGTCATATGACGAAAAAAAAATGACGGTCATATGCATATCACTAACACCAATTAAGGGTATCCAAAGAAAAATATTAGTGTTTATATTAGGTGTGTGACTTAATTTTTACAAATTTTTTCTTCGAGCTTAAAATTATATTTAAAATAGAAATATATTCGCGGTCTTTTTTGATTTTGAAAGGATCGGACAAAAGGTTCCAGAACACGGAACGACAAGTCTATGTAAGTTACATAACCTATCAGAATAGCAGAGTTTACGATGGCAACTGATAAACGGGACATTGGGCACTGCATTTTATACGAATTCCAACAAGGAAAAAATGCTTCTGAAGCACGGGAATCAATGTGTAGTGTTCTTGGTGCCGACGTTGTATCTTATGAAACATGTAATTATTGGTACAAACGTGTTAGAAGTGGTGATTTCGATCTGAGTGACCAGTCGCGTCCTGGACAGCCTCGAAAATTTACAGATGCGGAATTGCAAGCTCTTCTGGATGAAGATTCAACGCAAACGCAACAAAAGCTTGCAGCTCAGTTAGGAGTCACCCGAACAGCTATTTCTAAGCGTTTGCGTCAAATGGGAAAAATCCAACAACTTGGAAGGTGGCTCCCACATGTGTTGACCGAAGACAACCTAGGTCAACGTATGAACACGTGCCTTTCACTGCTTACCCGGCAACAGAAAAAAGGACTTCTTGTGGAGAATTGTGACGGGTGATGAAAAGGATATTTTTTATAGGAATCCCAACATAAAAGTCATGGGTAGATCCCGGACAATCCAGTACATCGACGCCGAAACAGAACATCCACTTAAAGAAGATTCTCCTGTGTATCTGGTGGGACATGAAGGGTGTGCTTGATTTTATTTTTTTCTGGTATAGGTCCGTGTTTTTCTCTCTAAATTTCAATTCTATTTGAATTTATTTAATGCCTAAAGGTGGGTAGGCGGCGTGCTGAGTTGAATTTGGAGTGAGAATTTCCATGGTTCCCGGTAGCTTAGTCGGTAAGAGTGCCCGGCGCGTNATTTACAGATGCGGAATTGCAAGCTCTTCTGGATGAAGATTCAACGCAAACGCAACAAAAGCTTGCAGCTCAGTTAGGAGTCACCCGAACAGCTATTTCTAAGCGTTTGCGTCAAATGGGAAAAATCCAACAACTTGGAAGGTGGCTCCCACATGTGTTGACCGAAGACAACCTAGGTCAACGTATGAACACGTGCCTTTCACTGCTTACCCGGCAACAGAAAAAAGGACTTCTTGTGGAGAATTGTGACGGGTGATGAAAAGGATATTTTTTATAGGAATCCCAACATAAAAGTCATGGGTAGATCCCGGACAATCCAGTACATCGACGCCGAAACAGAACATCCACTTAAAGAAGATTCTCCTGTGTATCTGGTGGGACATGAAGGGTGTGCTTGATTTTATTTTTTTCTGGTATAGGTCCGTGTTTTTCTCTCTAAATTTCAATTCTATTTGAATTTATTTAATGCCTAAAGGTGGGTAGGCGGCGTGCTGAGTTGAATTTGGAGTGAGAATTTCCGTGGTTCCCGGTAGCTTAGTCGGTAAGAGTGCCCGGCGCGTAACTGGGAGACCCGGGTTCGAATCCCGGCTGGGCGAATCGGAATTTTTTCTCTCTAAATTTCAATTCTATTTGAATTTATTTAATGCCTAAAGGTGGTTAGGCGGCGTGCTGAGTTGAATTTGGAGTGAGAATTTCCGTGGTTCCCGGTAGCTTAGTCGGTAAGAGTGCCCGGCGCGTAACTGGGAGACCCGGGTTCGAATCCCGGCTGGGCGAATCGGAATTTTTTCTCTCTAAATTTCAATTCTATTTGAATACTCCTGGAAACAGGTTAGATGGTGACGGCGGAACGCTACAGCCGACAACTGAACAAACTGAGCGAAGAACTTGATCGGAAAAGGCCATTTACTGGGCAAGGAAGCAGGCAAGTCATATACTGCTGCATGACAATGCTCGACCTCACGTTGCTCNTAATTATTGGTACAAACGTGTTAGAAGTGGTGATTTCGATCTGAGTGACCAGTCGCGTCCTGGACAGCCTCGAAAATTTACAGATGCGGAATTGCAAGCTCTTCTGGATGAAGATTCAACGCAAACGCAACAAAAGCTTGCAGCTCAGTTAGGAGTCACCCGAACAGCTATTTCTAAGCGTTTGCGTCAAATGGGAAAAATCCAACAACTTGGAAGGTGGCTCCCACATGTGTTGACCGAAGACAACCTAGGTCAACGTATGAACACGTGCCTTTCACTGCTTACCCGGCAACAGAAAAAAGGACTTCTTGTGGAGAATTGTGACGGGTGATGAAAAGGATATTTTTTATAGGAATCCCAACATAAAAGTCATGGGTAGATCCCGGACAATCCAGTACATCGACGCCGAAACAGAACATCCACTTAAAGAAGATTCTCCTGTGTATCTGGTGGGACATGAAGGGTGTGCTTGATTTTATTTTTTTCTGGTATAGGTCCGTGTTTTTCTCTCTAAATTTCAATTCTATTTGAATTTATTTAATGCCTAAAGGTGGTTAGGCGGCGTGCTGAGTTGAATTTGGAGTGAGAATTTCCGTGGTTCCCGGTAGCTTAGTCGGTAAGAGTGCCCGGCGCGTAACTGGGAGACCCGGGTTCGAATCCCGGCTGGGCGAATCGGAATTTTTTCTCTCTAAATTTCAATTCTATTTGAATACTCCTGGAAACAGGTTAGATGGTGACGGCGGAACGCTACAGCCGACAACTGAACAAACTGAGCGAAGAACTTGATCGGAAAAGGCCATTTACTGGGCAAGGAAGCAGGCAAGTCATATACTGCTGCATGACAATGCTCGACCTCACGTTGCTCGCGCGACTCAGAAGACCCTCTTAAACTTGGGATGGGAAGTTCTCCCGCATACGGTATATTCACCAGACTTGACCCCATCTGACTATCACTTGTTCCGGTCCATGCAGCACGCCTTAGTAGATAAACGATTTAAAACGCTGGACGATATGCGTAAATTCGTCGATGACTTTATCGCCTTGAAGCCTGCAAGTTTCTTTTGCGACGGCATTCGAATGTTNTAGGAATCCCAACATAAAAGTCATGGGTAGATCCCGGACAATCCAGTACATCGACGCCGAAACAGAACATCCACTTAAAGAAGATTCTCCTGTGTATCTGGTGGGACATGAAGGGTGTGCTTGATTTTATTTTTTTCTGGTATAGGTCCGTGTTTTTCTCTCTAAATTTCAATTCTATTTGAATTTATTTAATGCCTAAAGGTGGTTAGGCGGCGTGCTGAGTTGAATTTGGAGTGAGAATTTCCATGGTTCCCGGTAGCTTAGTCGGTAAGAGTGCCCGGCGCGTAACTGGGAGACCCGGGTTCGAATCCCGGCTGGGCGAATCGGAATTTTTTCTCTCTAAATTTCAATTCTATTTGAATACTCCTGGAAACAGGTTAGATGGTGACGGCGGAACGCTACAGCCGACAACTGAACAAACTGAGCGAAGAACTTGATCGGAAAAGGCCATTTACTGGGCAAGGAAGCAGGCAAGTCATATACTGCTGCATGACAATGCTCGACCTCACGTTGCTCGCGCGACTCAGAAGACCCTCTTAAACTTGGGATGGGAAGTTCTCCCGCATACGGTATATTCACCAGACTTGACCCCATCTGACTATCACTTGTTCCGGTCCATGCAGCACGCCTTAGTAGATAAACGATTTAAAACGCTGGACGATATGCGTAAATTCGTCGATGACTTTATCGCCTTGAAGCCTGCAAGTTTCTTTTGCGACGGCATTCGAATGTTACCTGAGAGATGGCGCAAGGTTATAGAAAACAATGGACAATATTTCCAAGATTAAGTTCGGTAAAAATCGGTAAAAATTAAGTCACACACCTAATACATCAATCGATTCAGGATCTCAGAATCGACCTACGAAATATTCCTTCTAACCAATCGTGATGTTCATCGACCGATGCATTTTTGATAACATGATAATACCTAATAATATTGAAGCAACATTTTTCTACGATCCCCTTCGATTCTAAGGTCACCTGGCTAGCGTAGTTTTTGGGAGTTCTCAGAGTTCGGGGAGTTGCAGAAGTTTGGCGTTTTCGTACTTCTACTTTTGAAGTACGGAAGCGGCAAGTATAGAGACCTCTGAAATATTTCGTAAATTCCAGCATGTCGTGTAAACCGAGGTTGTCACCGGTGACTGACAGCAAAGAGAAATAGACTATTTTTATTTCGCCATTAATGCTAATCTCCACCCCATTTGTTTGTAAGTCTATTAGTTGCTTAATGAGCGCTGAGTAAATTCTTACATTTCCTACTTTTTTAGCATCTTCAGCTTTATGGAGCTGAGCCAAAAAATATTCTCAAGTTTTCCACGGTATTCATTGAATGAATTTACAGCAAATTAATGAGAGACTGTAACGTCAATTTTCCTCTTTTCTGTGGGCTTTCATCCAATAGAATTTCATTCTAAATGAGTGGGGGTGTGGTACTGGAAGCACTACTCAATTCATTTCGAAGCGAAACATGTCGAGTATTGTCCAAAAGGGATACCTGCAGTTTTTTCTTCAACTTAGCTACGTCCGATTCGGTTTTATTTATGTTTGTCTGGGGCATGGAGGAAGATTGAACATTGAAATTTTGTTTAGATGGTAAGTTGTATCGACTTACATCTTTCCTATCCTTTTGATTATTCAATTTTCCATGCGATTTTGTAGAGACCAGGAGCCAAGATTTTGAAGAATTGAAAATTTCATGAGGCTTTTGCAATTCACTTGATTGAGTTTTCAAGAGAAGATCTCTAGGCAAATGATTAGATGGAGAAACGACAAGATTGATAAAGGTATCTCGTCTGCTTGGCAAAATTCCAGTCTCAACCTGGGGGAAAGTCCCCAATGCATTCGAATTTTTGAAAATACCAATTTCGTTTGCAATGTGATGGATACAATGTGACAGTGATGGATATTGTACAGCCTGCCTCACAATATGGGTATTGCAAACTTCTGAGTTTGTGACAACTCTGTCTGTGACTGTTGTCGTATCGGGATTTGTTGTCTTTGAAAACGTACTGAATAATGCCTGCAATTGCTGATGTAGTTTATTCCCTTGACCATTATGAATGATACCTTTCTCGGTAACTGAGTGCAAGAAATAGTCTGGAATGTGGCATATTTGCGGTGCTACATGGGGCTCTAATTTTTCATCAACAAATGGATGGCGTTGGAGTAAATGTTTACAGCAATTATAAATTGTTCTGTCGATTTGGTCACAGTAAGTACAATGATACAACTCATTTTTCCTGAATTTATGATATGTGTTTACATGTTTTAAGAGATCGTTTATGGAAATTGGTGATGGACAAAACAGACATTTGTATAGAGATTGTAAAGATTTTTTCTTTCATTAATCGCCGGGAATATTTTATAAAGTTAGTTATTATTGAAGTAAATAGCGATTAACAAGATGCTACACTGCAAACCCTAGTGTGTACTTTCAACATACGTAAAGTGTGTAAGATTAAGATTAAACGAGATTTATTAACGTGGATAGAAATTTTACAAACGAGTCAACAATTATTTACAAGTTCATACAACTATAAGGTTTTTTTGACATAGCATCAGCCCGGGGGCTACAACATATAATTTACATGAATGGTATGGTATGGGTTAACAAAATGAGGGATGCGGATAGGGAGGGGATGCTGGATAGGGAAAATTATTCAGTAAAAAACCCTATTTCGAAGTGTGTAAATTGTGTAGACACTTTTTACACACTTTGAACCGTGTCATTTTTCCTACACATTTAAGATGTGTTATTTCCACACTTTTATCGTGCAGATTTACTACA
>NW_021680893.1:46114-56534 GCF_001412515.2 Diachasma alloeum | reverse complement strand
ATTTCCACGAATTTCCAATGTTATTGAAATTGAATCCACAATTTCAATCGTTACACTTGACAGAAAAAAATGGTGGTGTAATAATTGCATTTTTTGTTTTGGAAAATCGAAGATATCATAATCGTTGCTACGATTAAATCATTTTTGATACTCACAATGCCATCTGGAGATCCATCCTTTAAAGCGGGGTACTGGGCAACAAGATTTCTTGCATAATTCTTGTAGTCTTCCTTCGTAGGCCTACCGGTTCGGTTCTCTAGATCTCGTGACCAAAATTGGATGAGATCCTTATTCGCCATCTCCAAACCTTTGTCTTGGCATAATTTCAATAAATGCGGCGTGAGGGTTGGGATCTTGGCGGGAAACCTGATCCCTTGAACTTTTTCTTGACCTGAATTTGTCGATTTGGTCTTGGTGCGTCTTTGTTCGTCCTTATCATTTTTTCTACGCTTTGGAGACTGAAGTATGGCGTTTTCCTCTTCATCCAGTGTATCAGAGTCATCTGATGGGATGCTTATCAGCTCATCGGATTTCCTCTTGTGTAAATCCCTTGCATCCCCGTCCTCCGAAACAGTGGGCGAAGCAGCAGATACTGGGCTCTGTCAAGTGAATATCAAAGTGGTATAATAATAAATCCATTTTCAAGTAAATTATAAATCTTCAAAAATAAAGTACAGAAACCCGAAAAAAGTAGATAAATTTTACCAGAGAAATTAACAAAGAAGAGTGAGTGCGAAATTATGGAATATATCTCTTAAAATCGGATATTTATCGCCAAAAAAGGATGAAATTAAGTGAAGCGAAATCTGAGCTCATAAAATATTTCAAAACGTTGAGGGAAAATACGAAATGACGGCTGTCTCAGGCGCCATGTTGGTTATGATATGATTGACACACTGCACCGCTAGGTGATGAAATAAGCTAATTTGTATTATTTTTTCGAACTTGGCAAAAAATAAACAAAAAAAATAGTTTCACTTCATTTGTGAGACATTTCCCAAAAAATGACTCCATTTTTATTCAGGGAAGAATAGTTTCATGCGCCATATTTTTTCTCGGGCGGTCTCTAAATTTATGAAATTTGAAGAAAGATGACTTCATGATGGAACTTTATTCATGAAATAAAATTTTCTTGAAAATATTACCTTAGGACCGCTGCTAGCCTTCTCTTCAGAATTTCCTGTTGATATGCACGACTTTTCGGAATCGGAACCTTCTCCCATGCTTTGAATTTCCTCCTCCGATGAATCAAACAACAATATATAAACGTCTGCATGGTCTGGAATTTGCTCACTTTCAGAAACATCACTCAATCGATTATTACGGTGAGGATTTTCACGCTGGACGACCATTTGTTTTTTCCCGACAATTTTTTTCAAGATTTCGTTGTTGGTACAGGCCTCAATAACACTGCGTCGAATCGCAGCAGTATCCGACTCGTCTGAGAGTGGAACATAATTAATAGTTATATTTCTTCTGCTTTTATCAATCTCACAATACACTGTTTTCTTCATTGTAAATGATCACTTGTACACTTTCACTCACTGTTACTCTTTCGATGCCTGGTTGAGGACTGAATGAAAATGTCCATTGGCAACCCTCCGGTTGCCAGGGAATTTTGTGCGGGAGGTAGAGAAAGAGGAAGAAATGGTGAAAAATTACAGAAAAAAAATTGAACCGACTGGACGATTTGAAAAGGACAGAGAAAGGAGAAGAACAATGCAGTCCCTGCAGTAACTGTGTCTGGTCACCACATGTGCGCCTCAACCATCCTCGGCCGAAGACCGAGGGTCAGTTTTACGATCGAGAGGTAGTGCAAAAAAGGGGATTTCCCCAATAAAAATTGTTCCCCAAAAATTTGAAAAGTGAATAAATAATTGAATTAATCAATTATATATTTCAGTCATAAAGCATCTACGATATGGGTAGACTACTCCGCAACTCCAATTGTTTCCAAGCGAATGAATTGCTTCTTTGCACCCGCGTTCTCCAGTTGCGCGCCATTTTGGGAACTCTTATGCACACGTCATCTTCCACTCGTCATAATAATTTAAAAAATAACTTTTTATTTCTCGATCAATTTCCGGATTTTAAATCTCGGGGGATTTGCAATGGGGGGGGGGATGTACCTGGGTGGTCATTCCGGGTAATTTTCAATTGAGGCGAGGTGGGGATATATACCAATTACATTGGACTTCTCAATCACGAAAGAGTTGAATATTACGGATAAAAGATGAAATACGTCGTGGTTTTGTAAGAATAGTTAAAAGAAACCATATTTGGCCAAATGAATTTCGAAACTCTTGTTCATAAATTTCTTGGAATTGAAAAAAAAGAAGAACAAAAAATATTTACCAACGTTCCATTTTGAACTATTGTTATAAAAAAGTGTTAAGCAAGGAGTATCGTAAAGTAAATGTATTCATATTCATATTAAAAATTGTTAAAAAGTGACCGTATTTTGCTGAATGAGTCTTTAAAAAAAAAAAAAGTTAAAAATGTTGATTAAAAATGTTAAAAATATTAAAAAATGTTGATTAATGACATTATATGAGAAATGAGTTTCCATTCATGTCAAACAATAATAGATTGTGATCAATTGATTGAAGTATTATAAAAGTCATGAACAAAATTAAAACATTTATAATAAAGAAATGTATTAATGATTGTATTTTATAAATGAAATATCAATAAAGTATTATGAAAATATTTTATTTCTATATAATGAAAACAAAATATATAATATAATATCAAGTAGAAATGTTTCCAAGTTTGAGAAGCGAACATTTTCCCAAGAGTCAAAATATTTTCAAGTCCAACACGAGTGCGACAAAAACTAAGTCCACAGACACGTTTGGTACTGTGTAGTTTTGGCGTGTGTTTTCGGCATTCGTGTGTAACCGACCGATCCCGTGTTCACGATGAAACGTGTAAAACACAGTCAACTGCGAATTTTCCACACGCTTCTTGTGTGTTCGCCTTAACGTGTTATTTTCGAACACAGGTTTCAATGTGTAAGGCTCTGTACGCATGAGCGATGTGTTCATTGTACACGCCATGTACAACTTGGTGTGTGAGTCTAACGCACTCCTACGGAGGGAAACACGCGAAAACTCAACTACACACGTCTCATCTGTGTAGTGTGTTAAAATGACATAGGGGTTTACACACTTGGGTTTGCAGTGTAAAAAAAATAGTAAGCAACCGTTCGGACCTTAAGGCGCGCTCCCAAACCACTCGATTACTTTCCCATTCAAAGTTGAAAAAAATCAAAATTCATGTCTGTGACATGTGGAGATATTCACCATGTCGATGTTGATAAGTTGATATTTTCTTTATGGAAAAAGTCTAAAATGTTCAATAAGCAGTCTCACGATGATACCTGAGTTCAGCTTCTCAGAATGAAGTTGGTTGACTGCTTGGCCATTGTCAGTGATGACATATGGCTGTGTTAGTTATGAAAACCGTGAGAACGCTTATTTAGCATTTTCGGTTAGCAACGACTTTGAAGCTATGGAATAAAGCAGAGTACTGCAGAAGCTCAAGTTGGACGGATGTCCACTCCTGGCCAAAAATCTATAGTAGACACGCGTAAAAACCGAACCCATTCGATTATTGATTTTGTACTTTAACCATCGATTATCCATTCAATATACCATAAATTATTAATAGAACTTTTGTGTTCGGTTATTTAACTGAGAAATACCTGTCAGAATCCTTCTCCTAGTTGCGTCGTGTTAGATCTTGAGCGAACTCCCCGTGAGCTCTGACCGTAGCTAGTTGAGCATAGTCTTCAAGTCGAACGGCGATTTGATTAAGGGAGGATGAAAACTGCCCACGTAACAGGTCATTCATAGAATTGTGCAAAATCAAAGCCTTAAAAATGTAATCTTAAAAATACAACGGAATAGAAATAATGACAAAGTACGCATCAATAAAAGTATCTACAGTCTACGTTCATTTATGAATTCTCCAGATGACTATTAGCACCATAAAGGGTGTACTAAATCACAAAACTACAGAAGTTCGTTTAAGTATTTCTTAGAAGGCTCTAAAAATCATATAAATAAATATAAGTTTTGAGGCAAATACTTTCTTTGAAATTCACACACTTTTTAAAGCCGAGATCAACGATGAAAATACAGCAAACGAACGTAAATGACTCAGAACTCTCTATTTGATCTCAATGATTCACTTACTGTTGGTACTCGGTCCAGAAATACCGAAAGCCCCTACAACTTTAGCCGTCTCCACTTTTGACAGGTGCGTTATAAGGGAAGCTCTGGGGTTCGTTTTGTTTAGTTCATACAATCCTTTTTGTATGAGGATCCAAATGTGCTTGGAGGGTGGTAGGTAGTTCAAATCAAATACGTCAAAACATTTAAAACAAACGTCCAAATCACCAGCCGCTGATTCAGTCTCCAGAAGTTCATCGTTTATAACTACAAAATACTGTTTCGAGTAAGAAATGTTCGGCCCAATGGCCAAAATATACGCCTGAATTGGTTTGTTTTTTGCTCTCTTCAGTACTGTTTCTTTCAGATGATTGATGTCTTGAGCCACCTGTTAAATAATGTTAATCTTCAATGATTCCACGATCATCAAAGAATGAAATAATAGAAAAATAATTTGGAAAATTCTGAATCAATTCTTGAATACAGCAATATTCTTTCGTCTGTTGTAATTCTTCCAATTTTTTTTAATCATAGAAAATAACTTCGAATTTCGTCAAAGTCATATAGATATATTAATATTTAGAAAGCACATATGTACTAATATTTGGAAAAATGCCAAAAGCTTCAAACTGATTAATAATTAATTTTTAATGATTGACATTCCCTTCAAAGTCCTCTAAAATTATCCATGATCATCCACGAACAATCAGAATGGATAACTAATGATGGACAGTCTTGAAAGTTCTCTAAAAGATGACTCTGACAATTCTGAATAATCAATTCGATGGTGAACATTCGTCAGCAACTTTTGGATATTTCCCCTTGCAATTATGAGCCAGAGACAATCATGAAACTTCAATGAAATCAATTTAAAAACACGACACTAAAACGCAGAAGCTACAAAATCTCCTCTAGATATTACCTGAAGGATAAACAAGAAATTTTCTAAGTTTAGTTCATAATTTGTCTGAAGCAATTGATGAGTTTTCAGTTATTTGAAATTAATTAGGGCGCCTTCCTGAAGAGTTATTACAAAGGAATTCTGTTATTAAGACTTTTTATAAACATCATCTCTGGATTTTTAGTACATCTATGCAATTTAGATGATTTATTCTCAAATTTTGGAGAACATTAGAATATGCTTCGGAAGCTGTCTCAATGATTTTGGTCTTTCATTGTTTATTGATGATCCAATAAAATTTAGCATGTAGCATTGAAAGGGATTTCCGTGGTTAAAAAATTGTTAATTTGATGGGGCTATTACAGGATTTTTTGATGAGATTAAAATTGATTTTCTGTGCTCAGAGGAAAAATTGAAGAAACTGAAAAGGACGAAAAGTAGTTTTGAAATATCCGGTGAAATTATTCACAAAGTTTCAGAGAAAGTCAGTGCATTGTGTTAACTATTTTCATCACCTTGAAGGTACGTGCGAATTTTTCTAAAAAAAATAGATCAATAATCAATATAATTCCAAGTAATGTTGTGTTCAATTAATTTTATACGTGATTATTATTTTTTTTGCTTCCGAATGAAAGCATTGTAATCGGTCGATCTTCGGATTCCCTAATTTTGCTTGGAAAAGATGTACAATAGTCTGAAACGTAAAAATACAAAATTTGAGGACGATGTGTGTATATGCGGGTGGTTAACTTCGTCCACTTCATAGCCAACTTTTAAAAAATCGAAGGAATGAGAGGCTCAAGTAATTCCAAGAAATCTGAAATTTTGTCAGATTATAGGTATTAATAAGGACTATGTTGAAGTTCAGTTCAATCGACCCAACCATTTTGGAGGAATAGACATTGGTTTCTGAATTGTTTTTCGCAAATATCTCGAAAACTATCCAACCGATTTCAACATTTTTTTTCAAAATATTTGTCTCGATGTCGTCCATCTTGATCAATCAAAAAATATATATCCCGCTACACGAAGTTTTTGAAATGTTTCAATTTTTCGGTTTTTCGCTAAGAATCCTTGTACGCATTCTCAGTTTAAAAAAAATCAACGTATTAACCTGAAATTTGGCATAAAGTTTCCTCTTATTACTACAATATTTATTATTGAAGATGAACTGAATCGGATGATTAGTTTAAGATATTCAACTTTGTATCAAAACCCATTTTCCAGAATACGTGAAAAACTCTTCAACCGATTTCAATTTTTTTATTCAAAATATTCGTCTCGATGTCATCTTCTCAATCCTCAAAATATATATATCCCGACACAGGAAGTTTTTGAGATATTTCAATTTTTCGGGTTTTCGCTGAAAATACTTCTGCGCGCTCAGTTTTGGCAAAATCAAATTTTATTAAGCTAAAAACCATTCGAAAGCCCACCATCAATTTATAGAAAATAAAAATTTACAGACGATGAAAATTTTTTGCATTGCTTTCCGGGCTTAGGCTCGTCTTGCGATTGCTCATCAGGCTTTGACTTCTTCCCAGAACTTGTAGTGGCATCGGATGATTCGACTGGTATGTAGATACTGCTATAAGGAGGAATATAATACGGTAATAGAGGCAGCTGTGCTAGTGAACGATGATCTGCGGAACAAACGAAGATTTTAGAAATAATTTTGATGACTGTACAATTTTATGATGCAGTATATTTATATTTTTACCTGATTCTATTGCCTCTGAGGTTGCAAATTGCTCCAGATTGGTCACATAAGAATCTTTTCTGCAAAGTTTCCTCCGTAAAGTGTGGAAAAATGTGTTGAAGCCTATTATACCATCTTCCTTGGCAGTGAATCCTTCGTGAAAATCAAGTTTAATTAGTTTAGGGCCTAATTGAGGGTGTTTGAGCAAGGGCCATTCATCAAGCACTGTCCGAACTTTTTTCCCTTTGTTTTGTTTGATATCTTGCAGACGACACATAGCAGAGATTTTCCATTCGGAGACGATGTCTTTTTCCGGTTCAATGTTGTCGTTCAGCCAGGTCTTTTGCAGTTATCAGTTGTGGGGAGACGATCATTGATTGAGACGCTTCCTGTTTTCTTTTCCTTGGGACTCCCAATCCTTGTCTTTTTCGAGCCTTTGATTTATTATTTTCAAAAACGTGATAGTTTTCCAGATGGGGGTTGCCAGAAGTGTAAAGCGTTTTTGAATCTTCCCCTGGGAATATGCTTGTCGATCCAGCGTGGTTCCCAGAAGCCACCTCCAAGTATTCATTTCTCCAGTGCTCCGAATTTATGCTCAAGAAGGCCCTGATCAGTACATTGGCCATTTCATCTTCTCCATTATTGGAGAGTTTGTGCTGACCGATGAGCAGCTTCGCATCTGCATCCTCTTTCAAAATTCCCTCTAAATAATCTTTTGTTACAAACTGAAAGAGACTGTCCTTTATCGCAAATTTTGAAAGTTTCTGGATGTTTGGAGAAATGTTCTCCACCTGGAGAGGACTCAAGGTAACCGCAAGAGGTGGAAGTGGAGGCAGAGGATTTCCATACGTTTCTTGCCATTTAACTTTGAATTTCTCCTGCTGCGCCTTGTCAGGGATCAGTATCCCCAGAGCAGCTTCAGTGAACTGTGAGAGTTGCATTACATTGATGTTGCACTCTGTAAATATGGAATTCCGTGTCCAACTTGAAGCCAGTAAAGGATCATTTTCATCAGTTAGATACTATTGGGTGTATGATTTAATTTTTACAGATTTTTCAGCAAATTTATTTAATAGAAAAAAATGGAGAATAACGAACTTAATCTTAGAAATATTGTCCATCGTTTTCTATGACCTTGCGGCAACTCTCAGGTAACATACGAATGCCATCGCGAAAGAAACTTGCAGGCTTCGTGGCGATAAAGTCATCGACGAATTTACGCACATCGTCCAGTGTTTTGAACTGTTTATCCACTAAGGCGTGCTGCATTGACCGGAACAAGTGATAGTCGGATGGGGCCACCCTAGCGGAACTTGGCGAGAGCTGGACGAGAGATGGAGCGAGAGTCATATATTTCCTTGGGAAGAGAGTCAACGCGAGAGTCAGGCGAGAGCGGCAGCGAACAAGGGCGACTCTCGCCATTTGAAGTGGGACGAGAATGGAGCGAGACCCTTCACTGTACTATCGCTTGTGCGGTGAGAGACTTCTCTGTGCTATCGCCTCTGCTCTCACCATTTAATGGAAGACGAGAGTGAGGCGATAGCCTATACTTTACTATCACCGATGCTCTCGTCATTTATAGAGAGACGAGAGTGGGGCGATAGCATCTAATGTACTATCGCCTCTGCTTTCGCTATTTATTAGGAGATGAGAGTGGGGCGATAGCCTTTAGTGTACTATGGCCTCTGCTCTCGCCATTTATTGGGAGACGAGTGTGAGGGGATAGCCTCTACTGTACTATCGTCCGTGCTTTCGCCATTTATGGAGAGACGAGAGTGAAGCGAGAGTCTTCCCCGTAGTATCGCCTCTGCTCTCGCCGTTTAGTGGGAGACGAGAGTAAGGCGAAAGCCTCTAGTGTACTATCGCCTCTGCTCTCACCATTTATTGGGGAACGAGAGTGGGGCGATAGCCTCTAGTATACTATCGCCACTGCTCTCGCCATTTATTGGGAGACGAGAGTGAGGCCTTTACTGTACTATCACACATGCCCTCGTCATTTATTAGGAGACGAGAGTGGGGCGATGGCCTTCAGTGTACTATCGCCTCTGCTCTCGCTATTTATTGGGAGACGAGGGTGGGGCGATAGCCTTCAGTGTACTATCGCCTCTGCTCTCGCTATTTATTGGGAGACGAGAGTGGGGCAATAGCCTGTAGTGTACTATCGACTCTGCTCTCGGCATTTATTAGGAGACGAGAGTGAGGCAAGAATCTTTAGTATACTATCACCTGTCCTCTCGCCAATTTTAGATAGACGAGAGTGGGGCGAGAGTCTTCTCTGTACTATCGCTTCTGCTCTCGCCGTTTAGTGGGAGATGAGAGTGACGCGATAGCCTATACTTTACTATCACCCATTGTTCGGTCGACGACGATTTTCGTGATGTTCGTATTATTCATTTAATTCTTTCCGAGAACCATACCTTAACAAATTCCTTTCACAAATTTCTAGTCAGAAAAAAAACGCAGCAGATGTTCATATTTATTGCCTTGAATTCTCAAAACTCGCTAGTTTTCATTTTCGTTCTGAAACCATTCATTCATTTTTCTTTTCTTCATCGTGAAATCCCGAAGATTAAGCGAAAATCTCCATTATTTTACTTTTCGAATACCCAACTTTTCAATAGTTTTATTCCACTCAGCCCGATCTGCATCGTTTATGACGGTCGTTTATGACTTTATTACGGTCACGTATTGTTCCTCGAGCGTCGCACAATCAGGACCCAAATATCAACCCTCTTTCCGTCTCCATTATTCATTCCTCCCACTTCACTCATCAATATCGTCCACGATGCCGAACCAATCAAATTCTTAATTTTACTTCTATTCATTTTGTACTCCAATCCGAGTTCACCCCAATTCGTTCGGCAGTATGTGCACCAAATAGTATATAAGACGATCCTTGTGTAAATAAAATTAGTCTCTAAGTTACCTTCAACGCGGATACACTTGAATATTTCGAATCGCATACTCACTACAATTATATCGAAGTGTTATAGCCGGGTTTTAACATTTGTTTTATAATCATGGACATTTAATTAAAATAAAAATAACTTCCTCCGATTTAATTATCCATATTTAATAACGCAGAGTACTCTCTCGATGGGTTCCCACTTTGTCGTTAGTGAGGGGGCTCGGTCGCGGGCGGTGGGGGTCTTAAGGACTACCGCCCCCCGCAGTCGCTAAGAGGAACCCACCCAATCCATGTGTGTGAGCGGCGTAAGCCATGGCCTCGGCCATACCGTGCCTAAGAATGCGTAGGACAGGGGGAGCTGTGTCGCTAACGATGCCTCTCAGAAACCTGGGCGTCCTCTGAGAGTAGTCTTAGGTGTAACCCTCCCGAGACAAGCCAAGCCCTGGGCAATCGCGGCAATGCTCCAGGTGAAAACGCTTAACCGCAGTACTCGTGGGATCAAAAATGGAAACCAATCCAAAAATTGATTGATGATCTCAGTATTGAAAAAGAACCTTCGGGTGGGGCCAGCGATGGCGAAGACACGAAGTCTGACAAGGCTGACCAGTCTGGTGCCGATGTGAATCGGGTCAGACTGAGTGGAGCCGAGAGAAGACGTCGCAAGAGAGCGAAGCTGCATCAAACCTCGGGGGCAATTGCAACCTTGGCGGATGCAGCAGCGAAGGTCGATGAGGGGA
>NW_021680893.1:45544-46040 GCF_001412515.2 Diachasma alloeum | reverse complement strand
TCAGTCAGACCGAAAGAAAAGAGAATGAGAACGCAGGATCAGGGCACATAGATGCTCAGAATACTGCGAGCATTCAAGTTTGCAGTTATGCCGGAGTCATATCCGGATCAGAAACTGGGCACTGAAGAGGTAACGGAGGTGAAGAAACTCCTAAAGGGGGCCATTCTGGCGTTACCTGACGGAGTGAAAGCACCCACCTTTAACGGTGTCTGGGAAAGAGAAGGTGTGGCAATGGTGTGCTGCACTGATGAGGAAACGGGAAATTGGCTGAAAAGCCTTTTCCCCGAAAACAAAATAGCTGGTCTTACTGTATATGTGGTGGCAACCTCGGAGCTTCCCAAGAAGCACAGGGTTGTGGTACATGTGGAAGACCCAGATCTAACCGCTCAAGAAGCACTGTGCTTCCTTGAGAAACAAAATGCAGGACTGCAGGCCAGAGAGTGGGTTGTCGCTCGGGGCAGTGAGAGTAGGGACGCGAAAAGTGCCCACTTCGTTG
>NW_021680893.1:9189-45464 GCF_001412515.2 Diachasma alloeum | reverse complement strand
AAATTGGCTGAAAAGCCTTTTCCCCGAAAACAAAATAGCTGGTCTTACTGTATATGTGGTGGCAACCTCGGAGCTTCCCAAGAAGCACAGGGTTGTGCTACACGTGGAAGACCCAGATCTAACCGCTCAAGAAGCACTGTGCTTCCTTGAGAAACAGAATACAGGACTGCAGGCCAAAGAGTGGGTTGTCGCTCGGGGCAGTGAAAGCAGGGACGCGAAAAGTGCCCACTTCGTTGCGCTGATAGACGACCGATCACTCTCTGCTCTGAAAGCCTGCAACTTCAGACTGCACTACGGGATTCAAAAAGTAACTGTCAAGCTGCTTGCGAAAGACCGTGGTGAAGCCAGAAGAAGGGTACATAGAGGTACCAGAAAAGTACTCATCATTATGGCTGCAACCCGGGTGCACATTGTACAGATAAATTTGCACCACAGCAAAGCAGCCTCGGCTACTCTAGTCAGGCTGTTAGCTGGGATGCAGACTGGACTGTGCGGAGGCGATAAGGAGGGCGTCATCCACATTTTATGTGAATGCCCACTATTAGCACTCCGTCGCTATAAAATCTGGGGCCAGGCTTTCCTGGAAGGCGTGAAAACAAAATTTCTAGCCTTCGATGATCTCCAAGAACAAATAGAGTTACTGGATGAAACAGAACAGGCAAAACGCTACCAAATCGAGGGTGACTACTTCGATGTCCTCGGGGAGGTTGCCGCCATTGTATCTCCTCTACCACGATTTCGAGATGATGTCAGTGAAACTCACTCTTTGCTCTTATGCGCCTACCAGAATTGGACATCATAAAGTTCGACGGCTCATACGAGAATTGGCCTTCATTCATTGATTCCTACAATTGCACCATCGAACAGCATCCGGACCTATCAAAAGTCCAGAAATTGCAACACCTCCGCAGCCTTCTCACAGGCAAGGCTGCCAAGGTGATCGATGCTCTCAAAAACACTACAGAGAATTACGACACTGCAATGGAGATGTTGAAGAAAAAGTACGATTGCGAGAGAAAAATCGTTTCCAGACATTGGTGGATACTCCATGATATTCCTACCGTAACAAAGGAAACTCCTGAAGCTCTCGGGAATGTTGTCGACACCTTCAATCAGCACATTCGATCCTTGCAGAATCTAAAACAACCAGTGGACCAATGGGACCTGCCGTTAATCTGTATGATTCAATCAAAAATCAGCCCAGAAACATTCACCCATTGGGAACTCAAGATCAAGGATTCCAAGCTCCCTAAATACACCAGTCTGCTTGAATTTCTTGAAAATCGATCGCAATGTTCAGCGCCAATTAAATCATTAACGAGCAACGAACGCTCAAATTACTCTAAACGTGGGAGGCAGGCATTCCTCTCTTCAGAAATCACTTGTGCCATCTGTAATGAAGGCCACAAGATCGGTAAATGCCCAACTTTCAAGGCGCTCTCACCAGCAGAGCGCTACAAGGCCGCCAAGCAAGCATCATTATGTATCAACTGCCTGGGCGCCAACCATGACAAACAGCAGTGCATCTCACGTTTTGACTGTAACCATTGCCACGAACGTCATCTCACACTTGTCCACTTCAAGGAGAAATCTGCAGTTGGGAATCCTTTCAGCAAGCCTCCAGTGAAGCCAGCTGCCAAGCCTCCGATTCAACCACCGACGGAGAACTCAGCATGACTAGGGGAACTCCAGAGCCCAAGCACACCAACAGGACAGCCGTTCATCATCAACACCTCAACCTGTGACTTGATGGTCACTGCTCAACTGAAGATGATCAATCGCTTGGAACAACAAATAAATTGTCGTGCTCTCTTGGAAACCTGCTCTACTACGAATTTCATGACTGAGCATCTCGCCACGTCATTGAAACTACCTAAAAGTAATTTTGTTGTTCCAATTGGTGCTCCGAACTCTATGAACACTTCCACGAAGTACCTCGTCACTGCAACAATACGTTCTCGAGACAACAACTTCGAGAAAACACTAGACTTCCTGACTGTCCCCAATATCTCATCACTGGTCCCGGATCAACATCTTGATTATCAAAGCATCAAGCTACCAGCTAATTTACAATTGGCAGATCCTGAATTCTATCGCCCTGGAAGCATCGACATGCTTCTGGGCTGTGGGACAACACTTTCAATACTTGGCACATCGAAGAAACGACGATCAACCAACGATCAGCCAGATTTATATTTGATGCAGTCGGTACTCGGTTGGATCATCGGTGGAGGGGTTCCTGCTACACAATCTCCATCTCCACTCTCATGGCATCTCACGAACGCTGAACACGTGCAATTCGACTAGCTACATTCTGGGAAATCGAAGAGGCCGTCAGAACCCAGGAACATCGAGAATGAATGTGAGCAACATTTTTCCTCTAATTTCTCACGAGACCCCACTAGAAGATACATCGTGGCGCTCCCATTCAACGAGAAAATTAGCAAGCTTGGAGAATCTCGCACCCGAGCTTATCATCGATTCAAGGCCTGTGAACGAAAATTACTCCAGAATCCAGAGCTTAAAAATCAATACGACTCTGTTCTCTAAGAATACCTTGACCTTAGACACATGACTGAAATAAATACCCATGACATCTCTCATCCGGGTTATTATCTTCCTCATCACGCAGTCTTCAAGGAAGGAAGTTTGACAACAAAGCTCAGAGTAGTTTTCGATGAATCAGCCAAAACCAGCACTGGCTTCTCACTCAACGAGACTCTACATGTTGGTCCCACCATCCGAGACGACATCCTATCCCTCCTCTTAAAATTCCGGTTGCATCAATACCTGCTAATAGCGGATACAGAGAAAAAGTATCGTCAAGTACTTGTGAAACCAGAGGATCGTTAATATCAACGAATTTTGTGGCGCAATGATGATGGTCTAGTACGAACGTATGAATTAAACACTGTCACCTTTGGGCTATCTGCTGCGCCATACCTCGCAATACGATGTCTCCACCAACTAGCTACTGATGAGAGGAACCAATTTCCAATGGCTGCAGAGATTCTCAAACGTGACATGTATGTTCCGTGATCAAGTGACACAGCTGGTACAACGGGGAGGTTTCAATCTACGTCAATTGGCTTCCAACGATCCCACGTTGCTACAGGACCTAGCACCAGATGACATCAACCGTCATCTGCTCATCACAGATTCTCCGGGATTGAAAACCTTGGGATTATTGTGGAATTCTTCAAACGATCACATTGAATGCAAGGTGAAATCAGTCGAGGCAAATGCTCCATTAACAAAACACATCGTTATGTCTGAAACTGCCAAGATATTCGATCCCTTGGGGTTATTGGCTCCAGTCATCATCATCGCCAAGACATTCATCTAACGACTATGGAAATTGCAGTTGCATTGGGACTCTCCACTACCAGATGACATCCACAAGGAGTGGACTGAACTCTACCAGCAATTACCACTGCTCCAATCTCTCCACTTTCCACGTAAGGCTCTCTCAACACACCGAAAGAGTCGAACTTCATGGGTTCTGCGATGCCAGCAACCTAACATATGGTGCTTACATATATCTCAGATCCATCGGCAACAGTGGAGACACGCAAGTTTCCCTATTGTGCGCAAAATCACGCGTTGCTCCAGTGACAACCAAGCCTTTTTCGCCTCGGCTAGAGTTATGTGGACCATTATTACTTGCAAAACTGATGACAAATGTTCGCTCCATCATCCACATTCAAGCTCATCGAGTGGTATATTGGACTGACTTTACAGTAGTTTTACATTGGCTACACACCTCCTCAGTAAGATTACTCCCATATGTGGCTAATCGAGTCTCTGAAATCCAGCAGAAAACAAACATCGATGACTGGAAACACGTCCGAACTCACGAGAATCCTGCTGATCTAGTCTTTCGAGGGAAAACCCCTGAGGAATTCATCAAACCTTCATTATGGAAGGAAAGTCCAGCATGGCTACATCAAGATGAGGACCATTGGCCAGCTCTGGAGCTCCACTTTCTATCCATTCTTCCAGAGCTAAGGAAACAACAGCCCACTCCTCCAGCTGAAACCTGTTTTGTGACGATCATGGATCAACGCAGGGGCAATGTGCTCACTTGGTATTCATCATTGACCAAGCTGCAGCGCGTAATTGTCTACTACCGCCGTTTCCTGTCTCGCAACAAGGGTCCAATCTCAGTGGACGAAATGGACGCTGCCCTTCAAGGAATCGTGTACTGGGTGCAACGTGAAGCCTTTGCCCCAGCCATCACACTGCTTCTGAAGAAAGTTCCTGATCAAAAGGCATCAGCTTTAGCACCATTAGCTAAACTCAATCCTTTTTTGGACAAACGGGGAGTCATTCGTGTTGGTGGTCGCTTGAGAAATTCCAACATACCATATTCTCAACGCCACCTCATGATACTACCCAAAAGACATCATGTGACAAATCTCGTCATTCATCAAGAGCATCAGAGACAACTCCACGCTGGTGCCCAAGCCACGCTGAATGCCATTCGCCTTCGATTTTGGATTTCAGATGGCCGAAATACAGTGCGGCAACTCATCGGTTCCTGCGTGCGATGCATTCGCCACAGGCCACCACCGGTCAATTATATCATGGGGAATCTGCCTGAAGCACGTGTCACCGAGTCACGCCCTTTCACCAACGTCGGTATTGACTATTGTGGACCCTTCTTCATCAAGGAAAAGAAGATCCGCAATAGGGCCCGTGTAAAAGTCTGGGTAGCAGTTTTTGTATGTCTTGCTGTGAAGGCAGTACATCTCGAGATCGTCAGTGACCTGACTACAGAAGCCTTTCTTGCTGCTTTCCGACGATTCATTTCACGGAGAGGACTCTGTGACAACGTGTACTCGGAAAACGGAACTTGCTTTGTTGGTGCCAACAATGAACACCGAGAACTCCATGAGTTCCTCCAGAACAAAGATCACCGACAGAAAATCGAATCATTTGCCACCTTGAAGTCAATGAAGTAGCACTTCATCCCACCACAATCTCCACACTTCGGAGGCCTGTGGGAAGCAGCTGTCAGATCCTTCGAGGTACATTTGAAAAGAATTGTTACAGATGAACTCCTGACATTTGAACAGTTCAACACCCTGGTGATCGAATTTGAAGCAGTGTTGAACTCCAGGCCTTTGACACCGCTCTCATCAGACCCAAATAACCTCCAAGCACTCACTCCGGGTCATTTCCTAATTGGTAAGACATTGACAACATTGAGGGATCCTGACTTCAGGGAGTCCCCTTCCAATCGACTATCTACATGGGAACATCTCCAGAAACTCAAACAAGATTTCTGGACTCGCTGGCATTGCGAGTACATCAGCGAGCTCAACCTCAGGAACAAATGGGCGAATGGGGAGCACCACATAACCGTGGGTACCGTTGTCATACTGAAGGAAGACAATCTCCCACCACTACAGTGGGCCATGGGTCGAGTTATCCAGACTCACCCTGAAGCTGACGATGTCACTAGGACTGTGACACTCAAGACACCCAAAGGAGTCCTCAACAGAAACGTGAAGAAGCTGTCACCTTTGGTATTTAATAATCACGAATATTCATAATTATATTGATCACTTCATTCTCAATAGGGGGTATGTTCGGTCGACGACGATTTTCGTGATGTTTGTATTATTCATTTAATTCTTTCCGAGAATCACACCCCAACAAATTCCTTTCACCAATTTCTAGTCGCAAAAAAACGCAGCAGATGTTCATATTTATTGTCTTGAATTCTCAAAACTCGCTAGCTTTCATTTGCGTTCTGAAACCATTCATTCATTTTTCTTTTCTTCATCGTGAAATCCCGAAGACTGTTTCAATATTAATGTCGCCGAAAACGGGAAATCTCGAGGATTAAGCGAAAATCTCCATTATTTTACTTTTCGAATACCCAACTTTTCAATAGTTTTATTCTACTCATCTCGATCTGCATCGTTTATGACGGTCGTTTATGACTTTATTGCGATCACGTATTGTTCCTCGAGCGGCACACAAGCAGGACCCAAATATCCACCCTCTTTCCGTCTCCATTATTCATTCCTCCCACTTCACTCATCAATATCGTCCACGATGCCGAACCAATCAAATTCTTAATTTTACTTCTATTCATTTTGTCCTCCAATCCGAGTTCACCCCAATTCGTTCGGCAGTATGTACACCAAATAGTATATAAGACGATACTTGTGTAAATAAAATTAGTCTCTAAGTTACCTTCAACGCGGAAACACTCAAATATTTCGAATCGCATAATCACTTCAATTATATCGAAGTGTTATAGCCGGTTTTTAACATTTGTTTTATAATCATGAACATTTAATTAAAATAAAAATAACTTCCTCCGATTTAATTATCCAAATTTAATAACGCAGTGTAAAATTGTTCAAAGTGTTTATCTGTTTTATTAAATAAATATACTACGTTGTTTTAAAATATACCGTTTAGCGTTTTTTATTAATAACGTAATCCAGTCGTTTGGCTCTTTCATTCAAGGCCAATCACCCATGCCCTCGTCACTTATAGAGAGACGACAGTGAGGCGATAGCCTCTAGTGTACTATCGCCTCTGCTCTCGTCATTTTTAGGTTGACGAGAGTGGAGCGAGAGCATTGACTGCACTATCGCTCCTATTCTCGCAGATTTTAGAGAGACGAGAGTGAAACGAGACCCTTTACTGTACTATCGCCTCTGCTCTCGCCAATTTTAGATAGACGAAAGTGAAGCGAGACCCTCTACTGTACTATCGCCTCTGCTCTCATAATTTTTTGGTTGACGAGAGTGAAGCGAGAGCATTAACTGCACTATCGCTTCTGCTCTCGCCGATTTTAGAGAGACGAGAGTGAGGCGAGACCCTTTATTGTACTATCACGTCTGCTCTCGCTATTTGTGAAGAGACGAGAGTCAGAGGAGAGTCTTTACTGTTCTATTGCAGTCTGTAAGGGATTTTTGGTAGTGTTTGATCACCAAATATCCCAAACTAGTTTGGTACTGTCTCTATCGCTCAATCAGTTGGGCGCTAGCTGAACTTTTACGGAAAGTTCAACGGAAACTGGCCTCGAAGGATCTCTCGTCTACATCGAGAACTTCTCGTGGCGGGACTAACGTTGCCAAGCAAGCATCAGTGTGACACGGTAGAGTGGGGGAGGTTCACCGATTCTAGGAGTACTTCACTGTCCAATTACCGGTGAATTACGACCGGATAATTATGATTAAGCCTATCTATCAGGGGGAATTTTCCCCCAGGTCCTTCGCCGAGGATGTTTCCATTCCTCTGACGTATTCTTTCTCTCTCCAGAGTTGCTCGCCTCTGGAGAAAGGCGACGGTCCTCTGCGAATCCTTCTTACTCCTCGGAGCGCTGAATATTGAAAGGCACATGCGACCCAGGTATCCGGAGACTCATTCTCACCCACCCGGTATCGACCCCAACTCTCAATACACAGTGAAAGCACTATCGTCGCGGGTCATTACTGAAGGGACTCGTCGTGGAGGCATATGCGATCAGATGTCCAGGAGTCTGAACTACTCCCCATCCACGGATCCACGTCAACACCACTTCTTTCCCCTCAAGATAGGGTTCCCTGAGAATATGGAATAAATGCATTCCACATCCTCAAAATCACGCATTCATTCTTTCTGGCATGCTATGCATCCCAGTTCTCTCGCTGTCTTGGATCCAGTCCAGACAACGTACCCTCACAATCCGTGCGGATTAATGCCACTAACAACTATCATCGAGGACCGGACGATTTTGCATCCGCTCGAGTCAAGTGCCTGTCTCCGACTGCCTCGAAAATCTCCTAAAGCCTTACCCCCTAGTCTGAACATCTCAGCGGCAATGGGTCGTCCGTTATCCCACCACCACCAATCAGAACGACGGCAATCGAGGGGGTGCTAGTTCTCTCACCTAGCCGTTGGTCTTTAGTCTGAGTCGATAGCGCCTTTAGAATCGCCCGGTTGGAATGCCTGTACGTCGGTCCGAAAATCCCCAAACACAGCCGGGGGGGTTTCTAAATATAGCGACAGCGTTTAATATCGACAGCCTGACAATAATGTACCAAAGCGTGGTTTCATCCAAACCACGACTCATGGCATTATTGTACTTTGGTCTCTCTCACCTTCCACGCAGCTGTTTCAGCCGCCGTCCGATGGCGCTTCCATCTTCTGCTCTGCTTTCTTAGCCGGCGCCAGATGTTATTTATTGTAAAACTCTCACTAATTCTATAATTTTCAGGTTAATTGAGAAATTTGATCAATACGGTACACTAGACGATGGGGGGCATGAGAAACCTGGCCCTTCACCTACTATAACCACAGATGAGGTTATCCGCACAACTTGAGAACATTTCAAAAAATATCCAAATGATACTCTTCGGAAGGCTTCCCAAACCCTGAAAGTCTCGAGAACTTCACTTTACCGTATCTTAAAAGTGTTTTTAAATTTCCATCCCTACAAAATTTCTGTACATCAATTTTTCACTGAAGAAGCGATGGTTCGTCGTGTGGAATTTTGCCGAGAACTTTACAATCTTTTTGAATCCAAGGCGATGAAAGCACAGATAATCATCTTCTCTGACGAAGCACATTTCTATTTAGGTGGCTTGGTAAATAAACAAAATTTTCCCTTTTGGGGTGGAGTCACCTCACGTCGTTGAAACCAAGTCCTCACACCCGAAAAAAGTTACTGCATGGGCGGCAGTTACCATAAAGGGTGTTTTCCTTGAATTCCTCGAGAGTCGGACAATTAATGCTGACATTTACTGTGAGTTCTTGAAAAAGAACTTCTTTTCTTGGGCACGAAAAAATCAATTAGTCAAGAATTTCTACTTCATGCAAGATGGTGCCGCCCCACACAGGACTACTGGAGTATTTGAAACACTTTTTTCCGTTTACCGCACTCGTGTGTTAGGTTTAGGTCACCCTAAGTATGCTCATGGGGGCATGGAATGGCCGCCTTACAGTCCTGACTTAAATCCCTGTGATTTTTGCCTGTGGGGTTTTCTCAAGGACAAGTGCTATGAAAAGCGTCCGATGACTCTGGAAGAGTTGCAAGACGCAATTAGGGATGCTGTCAGAGCTATTGATGAAAACATAATACAGCGCATCTATACCAGCTTCGAGCGTAGGATAGAGTTCTGTAGTACAAGTGATGGCGGACACTTGGAAGGGATTGTATTATAATTTGCCGAATGTTCTGTGTACAATAAAAAAAAAACAATTATTTACACTTCACCGTATTCAAGTTATTCGCAATTTACTTTTGTCAGATTCTGTGGGACACCCTGCAAATTACCAGTACAATTTCAAGGTCATGGAAGTAAATATTCAAGGGTCATAAGGGTCATAATTTTGTTAATGAAAAAAAGTGTCTAAAACAATAGAAAATTTCACAAAATGTCCAGATTGGCAATAACATTTTTGGTTCATAAGTATGGTAACTCTATACTGTGCTATCACCTTTGCTCTCGCCATTTATTGGGAGACGAGTGTGAGGCGAGGCTCTTCACTGTACTATCGCCTCTGCTCTCGTCATTTTTAGGTTGACGACAGTGGAGCGAGAGCATCAACTGCACTATCGCTTCTGCTCTCGCCGATTTTAGAGAGACGAGAGTGAGGCGAGACCCTTTACTGCACCATCGCAAAGGTCACACTTGACCGTAGTGAACCTTCATTTGGACCGGGACCTGTAGGAGTCAGGAATAGAAAATGAAGATGAAGGTCGAAACTGAATCTAAAAAAGTATCTCAAGAACAAGTTGAATCTAAGGATCACAAGAGCCAGTCTTATTTCTAGGGTCATAAGGGTCAAAATTTTTCAAAGTTAAAAATTAGTGTCTTTAACCATAGAAAAGTGCAAAAAACGTCTACATTTACAATAACATTTTTGTGCTTTTTCTTGTGCTATCGCCTCTGCTCTCGTCTCGTGGGAAGAGACGAGAAAAAATGGAAAAAAACCGATCAACTCTGCTGAATCCAAAAATTTCGTAAAAACTCAAGAAACTGAAAAATTGAAGTAGTGAGTAACAAAAAAAAAATGGAAAAAATTTTTTCAGGTCTTTTGAATGATACGAAAACCATTTGTGAAGCCTCAACAAAATTAACATTTTGAAGGTACAAAACCATACCAATATTTGGCCAATTAACCCATATCTAAAAAAGGCAGAGTAGAGAAGATAGTACAATGAAGGCTCTCGCCTCACTCTCATCTCTATAGATGGCGAGAGCAGAGGCGGTAGTGCACTAAAGGCTGTCGCCTCACTCTCGTCTCCCAATAATTGGCGAGAGCACGGGTGATAGTGCAGTGAAGACTCTCGCATCACTCTCGTCTCTTCCCAAAAGACGAGAGCAAAAGCGACAGCACAATATAGTGTTGCCCCACTTAGAAACCAAACATGTTATTGCCAATGTCGAAGTTTTTTGCACTTTCATATTATTTAGAACACTCTTTTCATTTTGAAAATTTTTGCCCCTTATGACCGAAAAATATTTTTTTCCATGACCCTGAAATTGTAATAGTAATGTAAATTATCTTTAGATTTTTTACCTTCATCTTCATTCTCTATTTCTAACTTCGTCACGTCGAGGTCAAAATTGAGGGTCACAAGGGTCAGATGTGATCTTTGCGATAGAACAGTAAAGGGTCTTGCCTCACTCTCGTCTCTCTAAAATCGGTGAGAGCAGAAGCGATAGTGTAGTCAATGGTCTCGCCCCACTATTGCCAACCTAAAAATGACGAGAGCAGAGGCGATAGTACAGTAAAGGGTCTCGCCTCACTCTCGTCTCTTCATAAATGGCGAGAGCACGGACGATAGAACAGTAAAGACGCTCGTTTCACTCTCGTCTCTTTATAAATGGCGAGAGCAGAGGCGATAGTACAGTAGAGGGTCTCGCCTCACTCCCGTTTTTTTATAAATGGCGAGAGCAAAGGGGATAGAACAGTATAGTGTTACCATACTCATGAACCAAAAATGTCATTGCCAAAAAAATTTTTGACCCTTGCGACCCTTGAATATTTATTTCAATGACGTTGAAATTTCAATGGTAATTTAGATTGTCCTTAGATTATTTACCTTCATCTTCATTTTCTATTCCTAACTTCTACAGATCAAGGTCAAAATTAAGGTTCACGAGGGTTAGGTGTGACTTTTGCAATAGAACAGTAAAGACTCTTGTCTGACCCTCGTCTCCTAATAAATAACGAGAGCATGTACGATAGTACAGTAAAGGCTCTCGCCTCGTTCTCGTCCCCCAATAAATGGCGAGAGCAGAGGCGATAGTGCACTAGAGGCTCTCGCCTCATTCTCGTCTCCCAATAAATGGCGAAAGCAGAGGCGATAGTACAGTAAAGGCTCTCGCCTCACTCTCGTCTCTCTATAAATGACGAGAGCATGGGTGATGGTAAAATAAAGGCTTTCGCCTCACTCTCGTCTCCCATTAAACGGCGAGAGCAGACGCGATAGTACACTAAAGGCTATCGCCCCAATCTCGTCTCCTAATAAATGGCGAGAGCAGAGGCGATAGTACAGAGAAGACTCTCGCTTCACTCTCATCTCTCCATAAATGGCGAGAGCACGGACGATAGTACAGTAGAGGCTATCGCCTCACTCTCGTCTCCCAATAAATGGCGAGAGCAGCGGCGATAGTACAGTAAAGGGTCTCGCTTCACTCTCGTCTCTCTAGAATCTGCGAGAGCAGAGGCGATAGTACACTAGAGGCTATCGCCTCATTCTCGTCTCTCTATAAATGACGAGAGCATGGGTGATAGTAAAGTATAGGCTATCGCCTCACTCTCGTCTCCCACTAAACGGCGAGAGCAGAGGCGATAGTACAGAGAAGGCTATCGCCCCACTCTCGTCTCCTAATAAATGGCGAGAGCAGAGGCGATAGTACACTAAAGGTTTTTGCCTCACTCTCGTCTCCTCATAAATAGCGAGAGCAGAGGCGATAGTACGTTAAAGGCTATCGCCCCACTCTCATCCCCTAATAAATGGCGAGAGCAGAGGCGATAGTGCACTAGAAGCTATCGCCCCACTCTCGTCCCCCAATAAATGGCGAGAGCAGAGGCGATAGTACACTAGAGGCTATCGCCTCACTCTCGTCTCTCTATAAATTACAAAAGCATGGGTGATAGTAAAGTATAGGCTATCGTCTCACTCTCGTCTCCCACTAAACGGCGAGAGCAGAGGCGATAGTACACTAAAGGCTGTCGCCCCACTCTCGTCTCCCAATAAATGGCTAGAGCAGAGGCGATAGTACACTAGGGGCTATCGCCTCACTCTCGTCTCTCTATAAATGACGAGAGCATGGGTGATAGTAAAGTATAGGCTATCGCCTCACTCTCGTCTCCCACTAAACGGCGAGAGCAGAGGCGATAGTACACTAAAGGCTGTCGCCCCACTCTCGTCTCCCAATAAATGGCTAGAGCAGAGGCGATAGTACACTAGGGGCTATCGCCTCACTCTCGTCTCTCTATAAATGACGAGAGCATGGGTGATAGTAAAGTATAGGCTATTGCCTCACTCTTGTCCCCCAATAAATGGCGAGAGCACAGGCGATACTACACTAAAGGTTCTCGCCTCACTCTCGTTCATCGATAAATGGCGAGAGCACAAGCGATAGTACAGTGAACGGTCTCGCTCCATTCTCGTCCCGCTCCAAATGGCGAGAGTCGAGCGAGAGTCCCCCTTGTTCGCTGCCGCTCTCGCCTGACTCTCGCGTTGACTCTCTTCCCAAGAAAATATACGAGAGCACCAGCTCTCGCCAAGTTCCGATAGGGAAGTACACTGTTAAAAAATTTTAGCTAAAATTTCCGGTACACTTTTTAGAAATTTTCATCACATTTTAGTTCCATTGAAATTTCAAGAAATTTCTTCATTGAAAAGTCACAGTTTCATAGAAAAATCACTGAGAACAGCAAAATTCAGGTCAACTATTCCTTAAAATTTGGTCAGTTGGCACTGAATTGATATTTTCATCGAAAATTCAAAGAAGTTGGAGAATTCTCGTCTTAATGCTGTTTAAAAATTTGGAATTTCACTAAATTTTCAGTTATAATGCCCCGAGACCTTCAAAATTATCGCAATCTTTCCCGATAGCTTCGTTGGAAATAAATGAAAGTGTCAAGTTTCTTCTCGTGCTGTGCACTCGTGATTTTTAGCCTGCAAAACTTGACACTTTTGTTTGTTTGCAGGGACTCTTGAGGGAAATATGGCGATTAATTTTGAAGGTTGAAGGGTATTCGGCGGAGAATTTTTCGGGACTGTATTTTGGTTAAGTGGACTGCAGTATTCGAGGGCTTCTTCCAGCAAAACATCCAATTGGTTAGAAATAAATGAATAGCTACTACGCAATTGTATTTCGCGCCTCTTCCTCGAGATCAAATCGTAGTACCCCCTATTTAATGCCGATGGTGCCACAAACTTCAAAGTCTACAAATTTTTCACATCGGTCATCTTGATTGCGTGACCTCATTCTTCTTCTTTGTGCCGAACACTTCACATGTAGAAAAATTTTGTAAGTTGAATATAATATCTAACAAAAGGAGAAAACAGTCGCATAGTGATGAAGATGGAGAAGATTATATCAGGAAGAAGTTGGAACGATTAAGGAAGATCGTGGAACGACAAGCCCGAGACAATCGGTCGTGAAGTCGGGGTAAGTTTTCAGGTTAAAGCGTGGGCGCGTGCAAACGCAGAAAATCTCAGGATGCACTTACTCTTCACGAATCCTGCCAACAAAAAATGAACAAAGTCAAGTTGATGCCAATCAACGTTGTCGAGTTCTGTAATCTCCATGGATTCTGCTAATCCGGAGTAATACATAACCTCTATCAAGTCGATCTGCAATCGACACTGATATGAACTCAGCTCGTGCTTTGGTTCAACCAACTCACGATGCAAAGCGAAATTATAATTTTTTAAATTTCGTTATTCTTCGCATACAGGTGATCGCCGAGACGAAAGTAAGCCACACTCGCATTACGACGACGAGGCCTATTATAGACGATACTACGATCACTCTGATTATTACGATCGACGTTACAGTCGAAGTGTAAGTCGGAAAAGATCGTTCGGACGTCGAGACACTATTTCTCGTAACCATGAGGACAGTAGCAGTCCTGATCGTAGTAGGAGTCCACACCGTAGTCATAGTCGTCATCGGAATTACTGCAGAAGTCGTTCTCAATGAACGTCGCCGGACAAATCAAACGCCCAAAAACAACCAACATCACCAACACAACATTCACGTCAGTCGCGGACATCATCATCATTGTCACTAGGGGGCAGGCAAGTACCAGCGACTCCTCAGGGAAGAACTCCAGCTCAAATGTCGTCAGAGACAGGAGAACCAGAGTTGGACCCTGATGTGCTGGAGGCGTTGGGAGATAAGATTCACCCCAACAGGAAGCTCGCGCCTCCAGTTCATTCCAAGTTTGCTAGTGGAGTGGAGGGAGACTATTAAAAACGGACTTCTTGCAGAAAAACGGAAGGACTTGATGGGTAAATTTGCGTCCTCCGAAAATTGCCTCTTGATGGATCCTCCATTGTTGAATGATGAAGTAAAAACGTTTCTAGAAAAATCAATCTTGAAACGCGACGATAGAATTCTTATGAAACAAAATCAAATAACAGCCAGTTTGGCGGGGTTGTTGGGTGTTATCACCCGAATATCTAATGCAAAAGAAGATCAAAAGCTCCCAACAAAGGAACTTGTCGAATCCCTGTGGGGAGTTTTACACTTAATAGCAGATTTACAACATGAAGAGTCTAATATTCGACGGGGTTTAATTTTGAAGAACGTTAAAGCATCATTGAGAGACACTCTCGCTGCTACAACTGTTGACAAGTTCTTATTCGGAGACAAGTTGAGTGATGTGATCCAACAGGCGAAGTCGATGATGGCAGTAGACAAAAGCCTAAAATCCGATGATCCTCAGGGGCAACAAAATCAGCCAAAAAACTTGAAGGGCCCGCCGCGTTACCAGAAGTTCAAGTCACCACGCAAGTGGACGTCGAGCGGGCAGAAACCGAGTCGGAAGTCGAATTCCTATCAGCCTCATCAGAATCGTCAACGGCCACACAACAAGAGTCGTCACTCCTCACCGAAGAAACGTTACTAAAACACGTAAGTGTTTTGGCAGGGAGACTTGGATATTTTCATAAAAACTGGTCAGCAGTGACATCGGACAAACTGATTCTGAGCTGGATCAGCGCATATGAAATTTGCTAGGCGAGTACGTCAGCCAGTTCCTCCTAATGAGCCTCAGTGGTCTTCCAATGAAGCCAGAGTTATTCAGGAACAGATTAGCAAATTACTGGGAACAGGTGCTATTGAGCGAGTCATAGAGGAAAAAGACCAATTTATTTCCAAAATATTTTTGGTACCAAAACTAGACAGGTCTTTTCGTTTAATTTTGAATTTAAAAAATTTGAATAAATTTATCAAAACAGAACAACTTAAGTTGGAAGACGAGAAAGTAGTTCGGCGACTAATCACTCCTAATTGTTTCATGGCATCAGTCGACTTGCAAGACGCGTATTATTTGATACCGGTTAAAAAATCAAATCGTCGATTTCTAAGATTTTATTTTCAAGGAGAATTGTTTGAATTTACATGTCTTCCCTTCGGGTTGTCCACTGCACCTCACACGAATTGAGTTGAATTTGGAGTGAGAAATTCCGTGGTTCCCGGTAGCTTAGTCGGTAAGAGTGCCCGGCGCGTAACTGGGAGACCCGGGTTCGATTCCCAGCTGGGCGAATCGGAATTTTTTCTCTCTAAATTAAAATTCTATTTGAATTTTTTTTTCGCACGTTCATCAAACTAATGAAACCAGTCATATCCTTTTTGCGAAACTTGGGATATACATCAGTCATATACCTAGATGATATTTTATTTATTGAACGGCCCAGGTCAAAATGTCAAAAAAGCGTAGAACTCACTTGTCGATTGTTAAAAAATTTAGGTTTCATTATCAATGAGAAAAAGAGCAATAAAACGCCATCGACCAAGTGTAAATTCCTCGGAAATATATATGATTCGAACAAGATGACTATAGAGCTTCCGATAGAGAAACAAGAAAAAGTAAAATAAAAAATTGAGAAGCTGATGACTACAGAAAAATGCAATATCAGAGAGTTTGTGTCCTTCGTTGGTACTTTGGGGTCTTGTTGTTTGACTTTAAAATATGGGAGAGTTTACATGAGAGGGTTTGAGCGTGAGAGGTATTTAGCCCTACTCCTTGACAACGAGAATTTTGAGGCTTCTATGGAGTTATCCCCAAAGTTGAAAGAGGATCTGCTCTGGTGGGATCGTAATATAATTAATGCTCAAAATAAAATTAGAAATTTCAAGCCTCAAATTAAAATTTTTTCGGACGCATCCTTATCAGGTTGGGGAGTTTACTGTTTTAAAAGAAAAGGTCATGAACATGGGAATGATGATGAAAGAAAGTCACATATTAATTACTTGGAGCTGCTGGCAGCATGGTTCAGGCTTAAATGTTTTGCTAATGAGTTGAAAAATTGTGACATCTTAATGAGACTGGATAACACCACTGCCATTGCGTATGTTAATAAAAAAGGGGGAGTTCGTTTTCCAAAATTATCTGCGCTGGCAAAACGTATCTGGCAGTGGTGTGAAGAAAGAGATCTCTGGATCTTCGCAAGTTATATTCTATCTCAGGAAAATGTTGAAGCAGATTTCGAGTCTCGTAAGTTAGAGCCTGAGACAGAATTTGCGTTATCAGATTCAGCCTTTGGGGAAGTAGTAAATAAGTTTGGTAGACCGAAAATAGATTTGTTTGCTACTAGAATAAATACGAAGTGCAGGAAATATTTCTCATGGAAGAAAGACCCTGGCTCAAGTTTGGTATCCGTTGTTTATGGAAAGGTTAGAGTCTTCTCCAATATTTTTCGCACCCGACCTTAAGTTGTTGCATACCCTTAACAGGAAACCACACCCACTGTGGCACAGGATTACCCTGGTTGCAGGAGTTACATCAGGAAAGCATATGAACTGAGAGGAGCACCGACAGAGGCCTCAGAAATTATGCTCTCATCATTGACAATGTCATCAATCAAGCAGTACAATAGTGGATTAAAGAAGTGGTTGTCCTTTTGCTGCAGAGAGGGATTAAAACCGTTTGATTTCTCTATTCCGTCGGTTCTGAGCTTTCCAACCGAGCAACATCAAGCCGGAGCGGTCTATAGTACTCTCAATACAATGCGTTCAGCGATTTCTCAGATTTACGGTAAGCAGCTTGGCGAGGATGATCGGGTTCAGATGTTTTTTAAAGGTGTTATTAAACTAAACCTCCCAAAAGCTAAATACGACTGTACCTGGGACCCCAAGTTGGTTTTATTATCCTTAAGTAAGCAAAAGTTGAATGAAGGGCTTTCATTATCGATGTTATCAAAGAAACTAGTAACGTTACTCGCTCTTGCCACTGGCCACCGATTACAGACCCTGGTGTCGATTGATATTCGAAATATTACTAATAATGTCAGTGGGTTCGAGATAAAGATTCCACCATAACTAAAAACGTCTGCTCCTGGAAGACTCCAGCCCAATTTCTTAATTCATTATTACGAAAAGGATGTGCTCATTTGTCCAGCGTCCGCATTGAATGCTTATATAAAGAAAACAAAAGCTTTTCGGGGTGATCATAACCAATTGTTCTTAGCGGTCAAAAAACCTCTCAGAGCAGTTTGCATACAGACCCTGAGTCGATGGGTAAAAGCAGTCTTGACTGACAGTGGAGTAGACACGAACAAGTTCAGTACGTACAGTACTAGGCACGCCTCAACATCAGCTGGCAATCGCAATGGCGTAAACATCGATGCGATTCTCAAGACTGCAGGGTGGACAGATAAGTCGAAGATTTTTGCGAGATTTTATAACCGTCCTATTGTTACAGAAGACAGGCAGGCATTTGCGTTATCAATACTGGACTCAGTGGAGTAGCTAAGTTATTTTATTCATTAGTCAAATTGTGTTTGAAAAACCACTGAGTTTAAAAAAAAAGTAAAAGACAAAATTTTGTGTTCCATCCATTGCACGGAAATTATACTCCTCTCCCGTAAATTACGTTAAACAGCTACGATTTGATCTTGAGGAAGAGGCGCGAAATACAATTGTATGATTAAACGAATTTACCTGTAAGTGAAGTTCTATCATAATTGTATGAAGCGCCTCTTTCGAAGAGATCAAACCCTCCCAATCAAAGATTTCCCAACATTCTTGAAATTTAATTACGAGAATCGCTCAGTTCAGTTTACGGCAGAGGCACTTTGAATTGAATGAGGTCACGCAATCAAGATGGACGATGTGAAAAATTTGTAGACTGTGAAGTTTGTGGCGCCATCGGCATTAAGTAGGGGGTACTACGATTTGATCTCTTCGGAAGAGGCGCTTCATACAATTATGATAGAACTTCACTTACAGGTAAGTTCATTTAATCATACAATTATCAGATGCAATTTCCAGAAGTTAGTGTGCAATTTCCGAAAAAATTTCATAACAAAAGAGTATCGTGACCTCGAATACTGTGCTGTGATTGGCTAAAATCCAGTCCCGAAAAATTCTCAGTAAAATCGGAGATTTTATGATTTTCCCCCTCTAAGTCGCATTCAATGCCCCTCTCACGAAAATTCCTAGTCGAATGTTCATGGGAATTTTAATTTTTTTTTTAACAGTGCATCCTATTTTTCTATATTTAAGAAAAGTTAACGATAGCGAAATGAAACTTAACGGGATTGGTCGATTGATAATTGATGAATTAAAGATTTTTGGAGATGCTGAACATCCAGGTTGCAGTTCGAAACTGCAAAATTTATGCTGGACCGACTAATACTACAACGGGTAGGTATTGAATTGTCAGGTAAAAAATTTGATTAAATCAATTGATTTTAGTAAATTTTTTCACAGTTTTATCTCAATGAGAAATCATTTGCAGTAGAATCAATTCAAGCAAGGTGGAAGGTCCTCAAAAAGTTGTGGATTGATTATAGAGGTGAACGATACCAATACAAGACACAAATTTTGACAAATATTGATAATTGGCGGAGATATGATTTTTTTGGAAATGACCTTTTTTCTCAATGATTTTTGTTTGTTCCAAATTAGCCCTAATATCTCAGAGAGGTTTCAAACTATCATTCCCGGTAAAAATTGAGACGACAATCCCCAGCACCAACTTTTTTGGGCTGCTGATTTGGTGTGGATGTGCTCCTATTTGAATATTCCTTCCTAAAATTGATTCGGTTAGGGAAAACATTTTTGGAAATGAAGTAGGAATCATACGAATCATTAAATTTCATATACTATTGGAAATTAGAAAATTACGGATTGATTGGGAAGTATTAATTAAGTTGCGAAGAAATTCTGATGCAGTCGTTCACTGATCGACTTTCCATAACATCATGCACCAATAATCACAACATTTAACCGTATTTTTCGTATTCGGAGAGTTGACTTTGGGATAAATCACAATCAATTAAAAACGATCGTATACCTATGACTTGTTTCCCTAAATACTTTGTAGGCAGTATCTAGACACACGCTACATGGTAATTATAATGCACCCAAGGTAACGGCTACCATGCATCTAAGGCTTTTTTTGCCATGTATCTATGGCTTTTGCCATGTGGCTATGGATGTTGCTATGCGGCTATGGATTTTGCCATGCGCACATGGTTTTTTATCTTGCGTGCATGGCTTTTGCCATGTGCCTATAATTTTGCCGCGCGCGCATATTTTTTACCACGCGCGTAAGGTATTTTTTTGAAATTGGAGATGCTCGGCATCGTTTAACTAAAAAAATTCATTTAAGTAAAGTAGATAAATAATGCCGATTCTGGGTCAACGTTTTAATTCGATTCTGGGTCAGATGAAATAATAATGCCGATTCTGGGTCAGATGAAAGTGGATGGGTGAGTGGTTGATTAATTCGCGGATCCGCGGTTTTAATTCGCGGATCAATTAATTTAATTTGCGGTTTGATTAGCGGGTCAATTAATTTAATTCGCGGTTTTTCTCGGTAAAATGGGGCTCTATTGACGACTTGTCAATCCACCCCCTACGAGGGAGTGGGTGAAAGGGTTGATTACTTCGCAGGTCGCGGTTTGATTCGCGGGTTTATCCACGGTCAATCAACATTGTGGCGCAATTGAAAAATCTTCCTCTTATCAAACTGGCGGATCTGCAAACTGGAGACTCTTATATCATCACTGCAGCTCGCAAGGTGGCGACAAAGTATGGAGTTGGTGTTATTCTTCATCTCTCAGACACTCACTCAGTTTTCATAAATAATCGACTGGCCAAATATTTCGCTGAACATCCCAAGATGTTCGAGAATTTCCAACAACATATTGAAAAGGGCTCACCAACGTTGGAATATTTAGGTGGGAAAGACAACAATCTTCGCCTACATCCTGATTTAAATGTGAAAATTGAAAATGAAGCAGATGAAGCAAATTTCAATGTGATGTACACTATTGCATAGTTCAAAGAACTCCCCTTAGTGAAAATATCTGAATTCGAATGCAACTATTTATACACCATCACAGCTGCCTGCAAAGTTAATACCAAATATGGCGTAGGCGTCATTCTGGATTTGTCAAATACCCATTCAGTTTTTGTGAATAGTCGATTGGCCAAGTTTTTTGATGATAATCCTAAGAAATTTGAGAATTTTTGCAATCATATTGAGAAGGGTTCACCAACGCTACAATACTTGGGTGAAGAATCCAACAGTACCCGTATACAACCTGATCCGAACGTGAAGGTTG
The DNA here is from genome assembly GCF_001412515.2 of Diachasma alloeum. NCBI lineage: Eukaryota > Metazoa > Arthropoda > Insecta > Hymenoptera > Braconidae > Diachasma > Diachasma alloeum. The sequence continues at coordinate 24,688 of NW_021680893.1, read as the reverse complement.
AGGACAAAATCAATGCTAAATTGAAAGAACTTCCTGTACTGAAATTATCTCACCTTGCTTTGAACTGCTTGTAGACCATTACTGCAGCCTTCAAAGTCAAGACAAAACATGGAATGAGTGTGATCCTTCATTTAAATAATGCTTATTCAGTTTTCCTGAACCGACGGATGTCAAAGTTTTTCATTGATAATCCTAAAGAATTTGAAGGTTTGCTGAATGAAATCAAGAAAGGCGCACCAAAGTTAGAGTACTTATATTGGATATTCAAATAATTCCCATGATCTGATCGTCGATTTTGCAGGGTCTTTCTGGATGAAATTCAGGTACTCAATTTTTTTAGTATCCGATATTGTCACATATGGAATCATCCACTCAATTGTACTAAAATTGATCTTCACATTTTCTTTTGCGGTTTGAATCATCGCATTGTTATCATGGTGAGCTCTGACTAAAATCAGCTCATGTTTTACATTGACCATAATTTTTCGATAATCTTCAGCAAATCCCAGCAACATGCTCAGTGGGTTGGAAATGGCAAAGCGATCATTACCATCAGTTAAACTTGATTTCTCTTGCACCCCTAACCATCCGGTATTTTCCATTGAGATACTTTGATTCGCTGTTGATAAGACAAGATTTTTCATGAGAGTAGTGATCCCCACGTTTTTCACTTTATCAATCTCAATAGCATTAATTTCGTAGCGGATCTCTTGGAATAGATGACAAATGGCATTATTCACAAATTTTCTAGTTGTAGAGACGGTGTTGTCCAATTTAAGCAGTTTACCAGTGATGTGCAAGTAACTTTTGCTTGGCAAAATGCAGACATACTGATTTTTTACAGTAATTCGAATTTCATCGCTATTATCCAGTGCCATCGAGGTATATGGCTGATGTGCATGGATCTCATAGCGTGCGATGGAATCCTCAAAGACCGGAGGGAGTTTGATATTCAGGCTTTCCTCCATAGTATACAACAGACGAATAAGATTTTTATTTGACAAAAACGTTTTTTCCACTATTTCTTTCGGCCAGAACGGGACTCTTGAAAAACTTTAGGTTCTGAGGTGTTAACACCTGGAAGCCAGCACGCGAAGTGATTGAAGCGAGGCACGATTGGAGGTTTTTATAGGAGTAGCCAATCTTACGATTATTTACAATGCCCATAATTATGAAGTAGACAGATGTGTATTCTAATGGTAATCGTTTCACCTCTAAAGTTCACCAAGTCTCCGTCTTGATCAACGATTCGGAGTTGTAAATCAGTTATCGTTTTTACAGACGCTGGTAAATAAATAACTTGCGATGGTACTTCGACAATTTTATATCCAGGGGGCACCACAGGAAAAAATTCATGAATTGTATGAACTTTATCACTGTTGTTGTATGCTCCAGTGGTGATATTACATTCCACTCGTAGAGCGTTCACTTTGAAAATGGCTACAGGCTGATTAGACTGATGAGTTTTATTGGCCTCTAAAACTCTAGGGGTAAAACCAAGGAGACGACAGATCGAATTTGCAGGCCTCAAGTCCAAATCCTTATTACATTACACTTCACTCCGTAACGTGTTATTGTTACTTCTGATTTTTATATCAATATTATCCTTTTCCACACTTCTTACAATAAATTTTGAAATATCATCGATCTCGTAACTTTCCGTTGGAACGGTGAGGATTGTATCACCTATATGCAATTCATTATTGCTCGTATCAACCTTTGGAATGTAATTGAAAGTTAAAAATTTCACGAGTCCAAGAACGTAATTCTTCTGAGCAGAAAGTTCAATTGGCGGAAAATATTGCACCTCCAACACAGATGATACCCCTGAGACTTTCAATGTGAATGAATCACCCATGATTTCTGAATATCGACTAAGTAAAAGTCATCAACTTTTTCTCTTATATAGGCATCCATTGAGAAATGCCAAACATAAATGTCCACAATTGAATGTATTCTAGTTTTGGAAACGTTCATGATTATATTTTATGCTACCAACTCCAAGGTAATCAAAGAGTTCTGTGGGAGGTTGTAGGTTCCCAAAGCTATCGAAGTAGGTAACATCGTTCCCTATTTTCTTGTAGGCAACCCAATGAGTTCCAGGACCCTTCTTGTCATCCAAATTAATGATGGCTGACTCATTTTTGAACGGACCTTTTTTTGGTAAATCATTGCGCATGAAAACACCGCGAAAATGTGGGATTTCCATGAGTTTTGCATACTTTCTGACATCTCCGTCAGTCAGAGCCCTGCGTGGTAGCATCGTTAATAGTTTTTTGGTTTCAAGTACAGACCCATCCCTTTTTTATATGGTTTGAGATGTAAACCTTTGCCAAGGGCGATAGCTTCCAAAATTGAATTGTGGTTCTTATTTTCCGCGAGTTGCTCTTTAGCAGGTTTTGCACTATTCACAGCTTTAGCAATTCCAGCAGCTCCCCCAGCCAATGCTTCTGTGGCATTCAACCCCGCAAATAAAAGCACGAGAAAAGGTAGGATTCCCCCAATTTTCGATGAGACAGGAATAACTCGTGGAATAGTGACTCTCCTTTTCCCACCAACCTGTTTCATGGCTACTCTTGCACCGTTAAGTGCCGTTCTGATAGCATCATGTGAACCACTATTCAATTTGATTGATTTTTTGGCAGCTCTGATGATTGCCCCAATTGTGACCCATTTTTTGGTCTTCACTCGCTTCTTGGTCATGCGTTTCTTCACTCCCATATCTGATTTTTTCCCAGCCTTATTACAGATGCCTGATTTTTTTACATCAATGCCTAATTTTGTCACCCTCTTGCCGGCCTTTGTCACACCCATGCCTGATTTTTTCAAACCTATACCTAATTTTGTTTTAGCTTTCATAGCGTTCGTTACGAATAAAGCGGCTACCGTTTCCCCCACAGTGGCGTCTGAGGCTGAAAAATGTTCCCAAGCTCGTTCTGCAAGTACTTTATCAGCTTCGTGTCGTGCTGAAATATTCTCACGATTTTTTGAGTAGGCAATATCATGCGCCTTACAAGCAGCATCGAGTGGATTAATCCCAGGATCTCCTCGAGCTAATCTTTTCGTTAATTTCGTGCCTGGTCCACAGTACTGGTAGCCTGGAAAATGCAATTCAACGGGAAGATTGTTGATGACGTTGTTAAAATAATCAATTTATAGGTTTTGGCTGCAGTTGTCATAAAAATGGAATTCAGTACACATCTCAGCGGTTTACCCGTCATTAATTTCGATTCAGTAACTGCGAAAGATACCAATAAACCGAAACGTCACGGCCAATTGCTGCCAAATACAAATTGCGCGGTTTTCTGTGGTCCATCAAATTGTGGGAAAACTAATGCCCTACTGAGTCTCATAATTCATCCTAATGGTCTCAGGTTTTCGGATATTTACGTGTATTCAAAGTCCGTCAATCAACCCAAATATCAATTTTTACAAAATTTACTGGAACCTCTGGATGACATGAAGTATTATCCACTCTCAGAGAATGCGCAAGTTTTCTCGGTAGATAATGCAAAAGAGCATTCACTGTTCATATTCGACGATTTGGCATGCGAGAAACAAAATAATATCAAGGCATATTTTTGTATGGGAAGACATAAAAATGTTGACAGTTTTTATTTGTGTCAGTCATATGCTCTGATCCCAAAATATTTGGTGCGTAACAATGTCAATTTTCTCGTATTATTTAAACAGGACGAAATGAATTTGAGACATATTTATAATGATCATGTGAACACAGATATGTCATTCGAGAAACTCAAAGAATTGTGCTCAGCCTGTTGGAAACACAATTATACTTTTCTAGTTATCGATAAAGACAGTGACATTGATGGGGGTCGATATAGGAAAAATTTCGATTGTTTCATTCGAATAAATAACCGTTGTGGGAGGAAGAAGTGAACAGTTGTGAGATAGATTCCAGCGAGTCAACATGCCTCCCCACAAGGGTGAATTGTCCAAACAACAAGAGCTTTTACGTTAAATTTCCAATGCATGAACAGCTATTCAACAAAAACATAATCTGTTGAAATTAGACAGAGGGAATGTTGATGAAGCAATGAATGAAGTTCTCAAACCCATTGTGAGACCGCTTCAGGAATTAGCCGTTCGAAATATGAAATCATTCGATGACTGTAGAGAAAAACTTAAATTGCCTGATGATAGAAAGCAATCCATTGATGACAAGAATCAACGAAAACTCAGATATAGGAGTACCCCAAAGACACCAAAGCAGATGTTGTCGAGTAGAGATGCCTCTGAAGACAGTTATGGGACTACAGCTGACGATTCTTCATTTGATTACACTTTGAATGAGACTATCATTCCATCCTTAGGAAATTCACATGATGCTAATATATTTCCAGCCATTGGCAGCTCACGCATTCTGAGTAAAATTTCAAAGACCAGCACTGAAGAGATAGACACAGAAGAAGATGCCAACACTCTTGCAGCGAAATATTTGGCACAAATCAACACAACAAAATGGTACAAGGCTTATGGTGTTCGGAAACTTGCACATAATTTTATGATTGGAGACTCTCCCATATTTTTTGAGGATGAATTTATTAAAGTGAAAACGATGAAATACGCTTGTACTGAGGGATTATTGGAGCTTCTTTTCCTGATAACACTCTAATTAGTGAGAGTGATATTGATGCATATAAGAATATCATACTTGCAACTAATGGGCATAAAAAAAATTATAAATCTCGCGGAGGCATCCGAGAGCTGAAGGGTGAGAAATATGATAAATATATTTCACATTTTGCTGGATCAAAGTACTCTGGCATGGGGCTTCTACCTACCTTCATGAGAGCTCAGCGACTCAGCAGAGTGGACTACATTTATTGGGATGATACAAATGAACTTGTCGACCGTCTTCGATTACTAGTGGCATCACAAAGAGCTGGAAATCCGAGTCATGATAACGAAATTATATCAATTATCGAAGAACTTCGCGAGGCGGGAATTATATATTAGAGTATGCACATTGCCATCTGTTGTCATTTGCGAAATGAGTGTTGACGTGTTTGGTCACCACTTAACCTCTGATAGTGGCTACTACAATCGAGGCCCACCCAGTGTTGGTTATAAACTAACTGCAGATGGTAATTATAATCTTCAGGATAAAAGACTGAGTAATGTTGCAACACGAGTGGACCCCCACGATGCTGTAACACTAGAGACTCTAAATATAAAAATTAACGAATTGCAAATTGATATAACACGCAAGTGTGCGGATATTAATAGAAGAATTGGTAAATTAATGAGACTAGTGGAAAGAATACCGAGCGATCCCAACAATGTCGGAGAATAAATTGGATGTTGTGACAGAATTACATCGTCCAGCACGAAGAAATTATAATCGACGACGAGTCAACATTCGTGATTTGGATGAAACATGGCAGGCAGATTTGGTGGATATGACAGCTTACGCAAAAAGCAATAATGGGAATAGATTTTTGCTCAGCTGAGCTGATAAAAAGAAAAAATGCTCAGGATGTTACGAGAGCTATGAGTTCTATCCTCCAACGGGGGCGTGTGCCGAAACATTTACATATTGATGGTGGGAAAGAATACTACAATTCTGAATTTCAAGCATTAGTGAAAGAATATAATATCAATTTATATTCCACATTCAGTAATTTCAAGGCGTCCATATGTAAACGATTCAATCGAACATTGAAGAGTAAAATGTGGCTACAGTTCTGTTTGCGTGGAAATTACAAGTGGATTGATATGTTACCAGAGCTCATACGTGACTATAACCATAGAAAACATCGAACGATTGGTATGAGGCCTGTTGATGTAACAACAGAAAATGCAAAAAAATTACGCCTTATTAACGCCGACTTTCGTGTGAACAGTAGAAGACCGAAATTTCGCGTGGGTGATAAAGTTCGTATAAGCAAAGCAAAACATGTTTTTGAGAAAGGATATACCCCCAATTGGACTACGGAAATGGTCACTATTCGAGAAATTAATAACGTCAATCCGATCACATATAAGCTAGAGGATTATAAAAATGAATTAATTAGTGGCAGTTCCTATGAGGAAGAATTACTGAAGACGAAACATCCAGATGTATATCTCGTAGAAAAAGTCTTGAAAAAAAATGGCAACAGACATTATGTTAAATGGCTGGGATTCGATAGCAGTCATAACAGTTGGATAAATATTGAACGATAAAAAAAATGGGGGTGGGGGGTAGCGAGAGCTATATCAGCCTTCACTCATCTTTAAAATCATCAGTTTAGTGTGTTTGTTGAGCTAGACAACATGATCGTGAAGGTTATTGTGGTACAAATCCTCGCAGTGACACTCTGTCAGGCTGTGGATTTCCTGAACACGGGAATTCATAGCCAAAGCGGGTTGCATTATGAAGTGGCAGGCAGAGTGCGTTTCACCACTGCAGAGTNTAAATATTGAACGATAAAAAAAATGGGGGTGGGGGGTAGCGAGAGCTATATCAGCCTTCACTCATCTTTAAAATCATCAGTTTAGTGTGTTTGTTGAGCTAGACAACATGATCGTGAAGGTTATTGTGGTACAAATCCTCGCAGTGACACTCTGTCAGGCTGTGGATTTCCTGAACACGGGAATTCATAGCCAAAGCGGTTTGCATTATGAGGTGGCAGGAAGAGTGCGTTTCACTACTACAGATTGGCGTCTTGCAACTTACATTGACTTGAGAAAATTCATTTCTCAGAGACCGTTGGTAACACGAGAAATGCTCGAAAACATTAATCAAACATGTAAATACCATGCTGAGGATGAAAAATGTGTGACCGTTCTCCAAGCGGAAAATCTGGTGATGAAAGAGGAGAATGTGGAAAAATACATCAACCAATTCCCCTTTTTCATGAATGAATCGATGAGTGAAAAGAAATATGTACCCTCCTGATTCCTTGGGATCATCTCAGAGACTTTCTTTAGATCATTGAATGAAACTCAACTTGATTATGGACAAATAATAAATAAAACAAATGATAATTCTCGACCACATATAATTCAAGCAGGATTGCACCATCTGCATGATGAACTTGATGAAATGAAGAACCGGACGGCAGTAAGTCTCGCAGCTCTTCATGATGCTATCAAGTTAATTCAGAAGTTAGCCAAAAACGGAACTTTTTATGGTCAACCATATCATACTATGATGAATCGAATGAGAGAGTGGTCTGATCATTTGATAATGGAGCTGCTGGATAATTAGCAATATACTTCGCAGACAATCATCGACACTGTGTATTTAGCAAAGGCCTGAGTGGTTCACCCGGAATTATTCACATATGAGATACTTGAGAATGCTATCAATCATTTCATCACAACAAATCAGGATCGATCATTGGTTTTTCCTCTGCCGAGTGAACAATTGCACTCTGAAAAATTAATGAAAATTTCCAAGACAAATGTTGGTTTTGAGGAGGGAAAATTGATAGTAGTTCTGAATATTCCATTATTAAAGCCAACAGTTTACTACCTGTACAAAATTTATCCATATCCTACGGCTCAAGTGTTCGGCCACCGCCGAGGGTCAGCGTACATTCAACCTCGGGGCGACTACCTGCTGCTTAGCCAATATCATTATACCATGGCACGCTCCAAAGACATTGCCGAATGCTTGACCACAGATGATCATCAGTATATTTGTAAACTGAAGTACCCATTCTATGATGCTACTTCTCAACCAATTTGTGAGGCTGCAATGTTTATGACTGGTAGACAACTTTCACTTCTTGCTAATTGTAGTATCAAACTGAGTTCTACCTTTGCGTCATATTACAAGCAAACTGAAAAGGGGTGGTTATACTCAGTGCCCGAGAGAGAGGAAGTAAATTTTTAATGTGGGGGTGAATGCAGAGATGCAATGAAAATCTCAGGCACAGGTATTCTTCAAGTCAAGACAGAATGTGAGGGTTATACATCATATGCAACCATGATTGGATATCAACCATTTGTAGAGATATCAGCGGAATATATCACTGCTAGAAACCTCAATGTTATACAGATGGTGCAAAAATACGTTGAATTTTTCCCACAATATTATGTACAACTAGATGAGTTTTTATATGAGTGTAAAAAAGATGAGCAGTCATCCGTTACTATATTATTTTTAGCAACAGCACTGGGAATAATCGTTATTTGGCTTATTGCACTATTATTTTTTCTAGTAATAAAAGAAGATGGAACCGGTAGTGTAATTATTGGGTAGATTAAGGAGACACAAGTATGAGGAATTTTATTGAAAAAAGAAATATTTTTTTCGAAAAAAAAATATTTTTTTCATTTTCTTACCCTTTTTTCTTTACAAGTTATTTACAATATCATTGTTTTTAAATCCGTAAGGCAAAGTATCTGTTATATTTGGCAGGAGAATGCGCTTATCATCGTGCCAACTCAGAGCTAGTTTTGTTTGATTAATCGTGAACATATCATGTGTGGTGGATCTGATAATATTTTGCGACCTCCGAACATTTTTATGTTGGTCCAAGCAGGCTTTATAGTCGTCAAATGTGATACGCTTCAACGTTGATTTTTTCACTCCTTTGGTCCGCGATTTTTCCCGATCTTCACCAGACACTTTAAAGCTGTACAGTTTCGCACGAAGCCCCACGAACTCAGTCATGACTTTTCCATGATTCTCGTCTTTCATTAAACCTAATTTCTTCTTCTTCTTTAGAGGTATATTATATACATTATTTATTGGATAATCCAAAGTGTCGAATTTATCGATATCGTTTTTCATGATTTCATAAATACCCTCCACTGTAAAATGATAAATAAGACTATCAGTGTTTGTGTACAATAGCTTTGCTCTATCCTTAAAAGTATTTTTTACATAATTTTAGTGAAAATCGTGGAATACTGAAACCTATGTATATTCGCTTATTAAATTTAATTTTTGTGCGACTCATCTGAATTATTACCGAATCCTTATCAAAGATAATACTGCTATAAAAGTTGGGTTTCGATATCCAACTCTCAGCACCCCATCGTCCCTCCCAATTTGATACTAGTTTTACATCTAGATGTTTTCTAACGTTCTCCATTGTTTTTCCAAACACCGCATTATTTATTAATTTATAAAAATTTTTTTCAAAGTCATTCTGGGAATTTTTCCGGTAATTGGTATTTGAATCAATAAATTTTTTTTGTGGCGGGTTGGTGCGGGAATCAAAAATAATAACTCGGTGTTGACAAGAACTGTATATTTAAAGGCAAGTGTTTACATACGTACTCAAAAGTAGACTGACTTTATCCGCCGGGGAGCGTATGGGTTTATATACCTTCGTTTATCGAAGGTTCGAGAATTGTCCTGAAATTTCGTGAGGGACAAGGACAGAATGATGTTTGTCTCGAATTCCGACGTTTGGAATATTCGAGACGCTACGAAATAAATTCAAGAAATTAATCTATTGTGGCTCGCGCCACAAGTACTCCCCTTCTGCGGAAAAAGAAAAGAAAGCAAAATAAAGCCAAAAGAAAATCAATAATATCGATTTGTCGAGAACAGCTGATGTCGTTTAGCGAATCTGACGCGCTTTTGAATTGATGACGTCGATGAGCGGGTGACAGATGGGCGATAAGATGACGAACATCGAGATGTTCCCGGTTGCGGTGACTCCGGTGAACGTGGTGCAGTCGGCGTCGTATTGCTGTCGTCGGAATCGTCGTTAGCTTCGTCGTCATTGTTGTGCTCGTCGTCTGGGAGCGAGAAAACGGGTTTGAGACGGTCGATGGAGACTACGGTATTTTCGCCGCTAATTCGAATGACGAAATGTTTCTCGTGCCTCGATATTACTTAGTCTGGCCCCACGTATGGGGACGTGAAGGCGTGATGGGGAGCGTCGCGACGAACGAGGACGTGTGAGCAGTTTGCGAGCTCATTTAAGACGAAAATCTTCCTCTGGCCATGACGGGCGACGGGTTGAGGAGCGAGATCGGCGAAGTGATTCCTCAAACGATCGGCGATATTGGTAGGCGGTAGCCCGCGTGGTAAAGAGGGAGCAAGAAATTTCCTCGGTAATCGGAGCGGTTCACTGAAGACGAGGTCGGCAGGAGTTGCGCCGAGGTCTTCTTTCCAGGCTGCGCGAATTCCGAGAAGGACGATAGGCAACATGTCCACCCACGAATCGCTATCATGACAGCGAATGGCGTCCTTCAGATGATGATGCAGACGTTCCACCATTCCGTTTGACTGAGGATGGAACGTGGTGGTGTGAATATGTCTGCTACCGAGAAGACGAGCGAGAGCGTTGAACAGCTGGCTCTCAAACTGTGTCCCCTGGTCGGTTGTAATTCGAAGCGGCACTCCATAGCGGCAGACCCATCCAGAAAAGAGCGTTCGGGCGACACACTCGGCTTCAGTGTTCTCGATGAGGAACGCCTCTGGGAACCTGGTGAAACGGTCTATGATCGTCAGGCAGTTGCGATACCCTCTGGACGGAACGTACGGTCCGATGATGTCTACGTGTATGTGCTCGAAGCGCTGCGTGCGTCCTGGAAAATCTTGAATAGGAGATGAGACATGACGAGATACCTTATTTCGTTGGCAAGCGATACACGCGCGAGCCTATAGATGGCAGTCTCGGTTGATGTCGGGCCAGACGTAGCGCTGCGTTACCAGCTTCGTTGAGGCTCGTGCCCCAGGATGGCTAATGCTATGGAGAGCGTAGAAAATTCTTCTTCTCAACGGCACAGGAACGAAAGGGCGAATCAGATCCCCAGACATGTCGCTATAGATAGGCGTGGCGCAGTCTGGAACATTGACAGGTCGTAGGGCGAGAGCGTCGTGATGTTGACCCTGGAGACGTTGCTGGAGCTCCTCGTCAGCGGCTTGAGTTTCGGCAAGCTCATTCGTAGAGACGGCAGCAGAGATTGCCTCGATACGAGAAAGCGCATTGGCGACAACGTTGTCCTTCCCGGCCACGTATTGGATGTCGGTCGAAAACTGGCTGATAAAATCCAGCCGGTGGAATTGCCACGGCGTGGCTGTGTCGGGATCCTGGGCGAAGGCGTGAAATAACGGCTTACGATCTGTGAAGATCGTGACGTGCCTCGCCTCGTAAATGTAGCGGCACTTTCGCACGGCAGCGTAGATAGCGTGGAGCTCTCGATCATAAGGGCAGTCTTTCCTCAGCGCAGGTTGTAGTTTCTGGCTGAAACATGGTAGTGGTTCCCAGTGCTGTCCTCGTCGTTGCTGCAGGACTGCACCGATGGCGTATTCGGAAGCATCGGTGAAGATGGCCCACGGGAGTGTCGTGTCCGGGTAGACCAGTAACGTTGCTTTTCGCAGCGCCTCCTTGCAGGCGGTGAAAGCGGTATCGCCCTCGGGTTTTCAGGCGACGGGGTGAGAGCCTTTGATATTAGCACCCTGAGTGTATTCATGGAGAGGAGCCTGAAATCTTGCAGCATCTTTAAGAAATTTGCGATAAAAATTGATCATACCTAGGAACTCACATAATTTATGAATGGATATTGGCCGAGAAAAATTGACGATCGCCTCTACCTTCGACGGGAGCAGTAAAATACCCTGCGCCGAGATACGATGTCCGAGGAAGTCTACCTCCGGTTGGCCGAAACGAGACTTGGCGCTGTTGATTACAACACCTTATCTCGAGAGCCGTTCAAAGAGCGTATGGAGGTGTCTGCGATGTTCCTCGATGTCCTTGGAAGCGATGAGGATGTCATCAATATACGGAAAGGCGAAATCGTCCAAACCTCGTGTGACCTCGTCGATAAACCGTTGAAATATTTGTGCGGCATTTCGAAGCCCGAACGTCATGAACGGGAATTCGAAAAGGCCAAATGGTGTGATGATAGCTGTTTTGTTTACGTCGTCGATGGCCATAGGTATTTGATTAAAGGCGCGTACGAGGTCGATCGTCGAGAAGATTGTTTTCAAACCGAGATTAGCAGTGAAGTCCTCTAGAACGCGAACGGGATATCGATCCGGAATTGTTCGTGCATTCAATTGTCTATAATCTCCACAAGGTCGCCATTCGCCTGACTTTTTCGGTACCAAGTAGAGCGAAGATGACCAGGGGCTCTTCGAACGTTGAGTGATTCCAAGTAGCATCATTTTGTCGAACTCCGCCTTGGCGATTTTCAGTTTGTGGGGGACGAGGCGTCGTGATTTGCTGGATACTGGAGGTCCGGGTGTAGTGGCGATATGGTGCAGCGTCGAATGTTTGGCGGGAAGGCATATTCCTTCGGGTTTCGTTAAATTGTGAAACTTACCGAGGAGATCTGACCATGAAGGATCGACAGGCGTAGCCTTGATTTCCGAGACGATGCTGGATAGCGACACTTTGCATGAGGTCATTAATCCAGTTGTTGAGTCGATAAGGCAGCCGTTCTTCAGGTCAGATAAAATGCCGAAATGCGCCAAAAAATCGGCACCGATAATTGGTTTGGTTGTGTCCGCCACTACGAAGCGCCATGTGAAATCCCTCCGGAGGCCGAGGTTGAGCGATAGGGTTATGCAGCCGTACGTGTTGATTGTCGAGCCGTTGGCTGCAATAAGCGTATAGTTAACTCGTTTCTTTGCTCCAGGAGCAAGAGATTTCGGATATGTATAAAGATCGGCGCCAGTATCCACCAAGTATTGGATTTTGGTGGCGCGATCGGTTACGAAGAGGCGGCTGGATTTGAAAGACGGAACGTTAACCGCCGCTAACGATCCGCCGGGGCGTTTCCGGCGCGTTTGCCACGAGCAAGGTGCTTTGCAACTTCTAGCCCTGTCGTGGTATCTTCGATGATCACAGCACTGGTTGTTGTCGGGTGCTGGCGAGGTTGCTCGAGAACAGAATCGAAAGCGGGAGCGAGAACGTGCGACGCTTTGCCCTTTTAGGGTCGATGCCAGCTCGCAGATTGTGGCTTCGAGACGAGAAAATCGCATCTGGAGGGCTGAGGACGTTGGCGAGTGTTGCAAGCATGTCGAGAGCCATGTCCGCTTGTGACGCCAGGATGGACTGCGTCGTCATCGGCAGTCGGCTGAGCCACTTGGTGCGTAAAATGTTGTCAGGGACCGTGTCGTCGAGACTCCTGAGATGACGCAGGAATTGCTAGGGCTTCCTGTTACCCAATACCTCTCCGTCGAGCAGCTGCTGGAGTCGTGCGTCCCGGAAGAGCGTGAGGCGTTCGACGAGCGCCTCTTTGAAACTTGTGTACGGTGTCTCGGCAGGCACATTTAGGAAGATCTCCTGCACCTCAGCAGCGGCCTTGGGATCGAGATGAGATGAGGCATAGTAATAACTCGTTACTTCATCGTTAATCCCGAATAGATGAAACTGTCTCTCGAGCTGGGTGAACTATAACGCTAAACGTTCGGCATTGAACGCGGGACATCGTATCGAAACACGTTGTAGCGGGGCTCCATTGTCAGCTTCGCGCACCTCGACACTATTGGACACTATTGCTTCGCGAAAAACAATACTAGAGAAAGTCGGAAAAATATTCAGTGCAGCACAGCGTCCTTGGGTGCTCAGCAATCCATTGAAATTCACGAAAAGAACTCGAATGGAGCGCGTGAACGATACAACACACGAGCGTACGCGGCACACAAACCACTCACAAAGTGCACGATCGAAATGCACTCGAATTTCGCGGAACAGTCGCGGCGTTAACGTGATATAATTAATAATCAAAGAAAACGCGAGAAAACTATTCACTTCAATCACGTCGGGGTCACCAGTTGTAGCGGTTTGGTGCGGGTATCAAAAATAATAACTCGGTGTTGACAAGAACTGTATATTTAAAGGCAAGTATATACATGTGTACTCAAAGGAAGACTGCCTTTATCCGCCGGGGAGCGTACGAGTTTATATACCTTCGTTTATCGAAGGTTCGAGAATTGTCCTGAAATCTCGAGAGGGACAACGACAGAATGATGTTTGTCTCCAATTCCGACGTTTGGAATATTCGAGACGCTACGAAATAAATTCAAGAAATTAATCTATTGCGGCTCGCGCCACATTTTTTTACCATAAGCTGTGAGAGAACTTCAAGATTCCATGAATTCTAGCCATTTTCAAGCCCAAACTACAATATTGTTTGAATTTCGTAGAATGAATGAAGTAATTTTTTTTTTATTTTAACGTCGTTAATAATTTTGGTAATTTTGATTGACCGTTTGGGCAGATTATATGCTCTGGGCACAATGGTAAATCTTTACGCTCTTTATGCAATTCCTGTGGGTACTCCAAATCAACTTCCAAAATGTATCCAGCCTCTGAGTCATCTGGAATCTTCAGGACGGTGAGGCAAGACCAATCTTCCATCCAACAGAAGTTCCCATTCGGCAAATGATGACTCATTGCTGCTCCGTATATGTTATTTAGATCCAGATACATCAAATACGATTCATCTTCTTCAGGGTTATACTTATCAGCTCTCATGTACCGATAATTTGCTCTCCCATATCGGTTCGAACACTGCGACAATCCTCCTCTGATGCCTTTTTCAATGAAGAGGAGAATTTCCGGGTCTTGGAATAATTCCAGCTGGATTTTTGTCATTTTGAGCATAGCATCAAATGCTAAACCAAGTGCAGTGTAGTAATGGAGAGGATCCGATTTATATGATGTGAAACATTTCTCTCGGAAATTTTCGAAAATATCCGCCAACAACTATATATCAGTTTTTAAATATAAATCTGAATATTTACCGAGAGTATTGATGCCGAAATTTCTCCAAACATCATATACATGATTGTAATCTTTATCTGATATATTCTCATCATCGCCCCTGACCGGGTATCCACCTTGTCGTTGATAGGGGAGCTCAGTTGCGGCCGGGGGGGGGGGGGGTTAAAAAGGGGCTGCCACCGTCCGCGACTGCTAAGAGAAACCCACCCAAATCCATGGTGTGAGCCTGGTGTACAACCAGTATATGACCTTATGGTCATATAACCGTGCCTAGGGATGCGTGGCATAGAGGGAGCTGTGTCATTAACGGTGCCTCTCGGAAACCGGTCGACATCTGGGAGTAGTCTTAGGACAAGCCAAGACCCGGTATACGGCTCTGACCGGGTGAGCGCGCTCTTCCGTGTTACTTGTGGGACCAAGAATGGAAACAAATTTTAAAAAACTATTAGTTGAAGAAACTTCTCCGGGTGGGGCCAGTGATGGCGAACACCCGGAGAGGACCACTGACGACTCTCGGACTGACTCGGTTGGGGGAGAAAACAAACGAGGCAGGCTGAGCGGTGCCGCCTGGAAGAAGATGAGGAGGTAGAGACAGCAGCAAACCTCGGGGGCATTAACAACCTTGGTCGAACCTGCATGGCTCAGGCTGAAGTGGCTGGTGATGTGGGGGCTCAGCAGAGGGCTGAAAAACGACTTCTTCCTGAGCACACCACGCCTAGTCCCACCACCAAGCCAAGAGAGAAAAAACTGAGGAAGCAGGATCAGGGTACATATGCCCAGACAACTGCAGACTTATTAAAGCTGGCAGTGATACCGCAGTCATATCCGGACCAGAAGCTGGACACCGG